>NW_028142060.1:0-272866 GCF_055691185.1 Crinia signifera | reverse complement strand
TTCAAAACCATGCACCAGAATCCACTTCTTTCAACTCAGTAATACATTTTGGATGTGTACCTAGAGTTTAAAGCAGAAAAAACTGAACTTTTAGAATTTTCATTTTTTGACCAAAACGACAGCCCCGGGGGTTATTAACATGTTGATATGGTTGTGATTTTTTTTCTGACTGCGGTTTCAAAACCATGCACCAGAATCCACTTCTTTCAACTCAGTAATACATTTTGGATGTGTACCTAGAGTTTAAAGCAGAAAAAACGGAACTTTTAGAATTTTCATTTTTTGACCAAAACGACAGCCCCGGGGGGTTATAAACATGTTGATATGGTTGTGATTTTTTTTCTGACTGCGGTTTCAAAACCATGCACCAGAATCCACTTCTTTCAACTCAGTAATACATTTTGGATGTGTACCTAGAGTTTAAAACAGAAAAAACGTAACTTTTAGAATTTTCATTTTTTGACCAAAACAACAGCCCCGGGGGAAATTAACATGTTGATATGGTTGTGATTTTTTTTCTGACTGCGGTTTCAAAACCATGCACCAGAATCCACTTCTTTCAACTCAGTAATACATTTTGGATGTGTACCTAGAGTTTAAAGCAGAAAAACAGAACTTTTAGAATTTTCATTTTTTGACCAAAACGACAGCCCCGGGGGTTATAAACATGTTGATATGGTTGTGATTTTTTTTCTGACTGCGGTTTCAAAACCATGCACCAGAATCCACTTCTTTCAACTCAGTAATACATTTTGGATGTGTACCTAGAGTTTAAAGCAGAAAAAACGGAACTTTTAGAATTTTCATTTTTTGACCAAAACAACAGCCCCGGGGGTTATTAACATGTTGATATGGTTGTGATTTTTTTTCTGACTGCGGTTTCAAAACCATGCACCAGAATCCACTTCTTTCAACTCAGTAATACATTTTGGATGTAGACCTAGAGTTTAAAGCAGAAAAAACGGAACTTTTAGAATTTTAATTTTTTGACCAAAACGACAGCCCCGGGGCTTATAAACATGTTGATATGGTTGTGATTTTTTTTCTGACTGCGGTTTCAAAACCATGCACCAGAATCCACTTCTTTCAACTCAGTAATACATTTTGGATGTGTACCTAGAGTTTAAAGCAGAAAAAACTGAACTTTTAGAATTTTCATTTTTTTACCAAAACGACAGCCCCGGGGGTTATAAACATGTTGATATGGTTGTGATTTTTTTTTCTGACTGCGGTTTCAAAACCATGCACCAGAATCCACTTCTTTCAACTCAGTAATACATTTTGGATGTGTACCTAGAGTTTAAAGTAGAAAAAACGGAACTTTTAGAATTTTCATTTTTTGACCAAAACGACAGCCCCGGGGGTTATAAACATGTTGATATGGTTGTGATTTTTTTTTCTGACTGCGGTTTCAAAACCATGCACCAGAATCCACTTCTTTCAACTCAGTAATACATTTTGGATGTGTACCTAGAGTTTAAAGTAGAAAAAACGGAACTTTTAGAATTTTCATTTTTTGACCAAAACGACAGCCCCGGGGGTTATTAACATGTTGATATGGTTGTGATTTTTTTTCTGACTGCGGTTTCAAAACCATGCACCAGAATCCACTTCTTTCAACTCAGTAATACATTTTGGATGTGTACCTAGAGTTTAAAGCAGAAAAAACGGAACTTTTCGAATTTTCATTTTTTGACCAAAACGACAGCCCCGGGAGTTATTAACATGTTGATATGGTTGTGATTTTTTTTCTGACTGCGGTTTCAAAACCATGCACCAGAATCCACTTCTTTCAACTCAGTAATACATTTTGGATGTGTACCTAGAGTTTAAAGCAGAAAAAACGGAACTTTTAGAATTTTCATTTTTTGACCAAAACGACAGCCCCGGGGGTTATAAACATGTTGATATGGTTGTGATTTTTTTTCTGACTGCGGTTTCAAAACCATGCACCAGAATCCACTTCTTTCAACTCAGTAATACATTTTGGATGTGTACCTAGAGTTTAAAGCAGAAAAAACGGAACTTTTAGAATTTTCATTTTTTGACCAAAACGACAGCCCCGGGGGTTATAAACATGTTGATATGGATGTGATTTTTTTTCTGACTGCGGTTTCAAAACCATGCACCAGAATCCACTTCTTTCAACTCAGTAATACATTTTGGATGTGTACCTAGAGTTTAAAGCAGAAAAAACGGAACTTTTAGAATTTTCATTTTTTGACCAAAACGACAGCCCCGGGGGTTATTAACATGTTGATATGGTTGTGATTTTTTTCTGACTGTGGTTTCAAAACCATGCACCAGAATCCACTTCTTTCAACTCAGTAATACCTTTTGGTTGTGTACCTAGAGTTTAAAGCAGAAAAAACGGAACTTTTAGAATTTTCATTTTTTGACCAAAACGACAGCCCCGGGGGTTATTAACATGTTGATATGGTTGTGATTTTTTTTCTGACTGCGGTTTTTAAAACCATGCACCAGAATCCACTTCTTTCAACTCAGTAATACATTTTGGATGTGTACCTAGAGTTTAAAGCAGAAAAAACGGAACTTTTAGAATTTTCATTTTTTGACCAAAACGACAGCCCCGGGGGTTATTAACATGTTGATATGGTTGTGATTTTTTCTGACTGCGGTTTCAAAACCATACACCAGAATCCACTTCTTTCAACTCAGTAATACCTTTTGGTTGTGTACCTAGAGTTTAAAGCAGAAAAAACGGAACTTTTAGAATTTTCATTTTTTGACCAAAACGACAGCCCCGGGGGTTATTAACATGTTGATATGGTTGTGATTTTTTTTCTGACTGCGGTTTCAAAACCATGCACCAGAATCCACTTCTTTCAACTCAGTAATACATTTTGGATGTGTACCTAGAGTTTAAAGCAGAAAAAACGGAACTTTTAGAATTTTCATTTTTTGACCAAAACGACAGCCCCGGGGGTTATAAACATGTTGATATGGTTGTGATTTTTTTTCTGACTGCGGTTTCAAAACCATGCACCAGAATCCACTTCTTTCAACTCAGTAATACATTTTGGATGTGTACCTAGAGTTTAAAGCAGAAAAAACGGAACTTTTAGAATTTTCATTTTTTGACCAAAACGACAGCCCCGGGGGTTATAAACATGTTGATATGGATGTGATTTTTTTTCTGACTGCGGTTTCAAAACCATGCACCAGAATCCACTTCTTTCAACTCAGTAATACATTTTGGATGTGTACCTAGAGTTTAAAGCAGAAAAAACGGAACTTTTAGAATTTTCATTTTTTGACCAAAACGACAGCCCCGGGGGTTATTAACATGTTGATATGGTTGTGATTTTTTTCTGACTGTGGTTTCAAAACCATGCACCAGAATCCACTTCTTTCAACTCAGTAATACCTTTTGGTTGTGTACCTAGAGTTTAAAGCAGAAAAAACGGAACTTTTAGAATTTTCATTTTTTGACCAAAACGACAGCCCCGGGGGTTATTAACATGTTGATATGGTTGTGATTTTTTTTCTGACTGCGGTTTTTAAAACCATGCACCAGAATCCACTTCTTTCAACTCAGTAATACATTTTGGATGTGTACCTAGAGTTTAAAGCAGAAAAAACGGAACTTTTAGAATTTTCATTTTTTGACCAAAACGACAGCCCCGGGGGTTATTAACATGTTGATATGGTTGTGATTTTTTCTGACTGCGGTTTCAAAACCATACACCAGAATCCACTTCTTTCAACTCAGTAATACCTTTTGGTTGTGTACCTAGAGTTTAAAGCAGAAAAAACGGAACTTTTAGAATTTTCATTTTTTGACCAAAACGACAGCCCCGGGGGTTATTAACATGTTGATATGGTTGTGATTTTTTTTCTGACTGCGGTTTCAAAACCATGCACCAGAATCCACTTCTTTCAACTCAGTAATACATTTTGGATGTGTACCTAGAGTTTAAAGCAGAAAAAACGGAACTTTTAGAATTTTCATTTTTTGACCAAAACGACAGCCCCGGGGGTTATAAACATGTTGATATGGTTGTGATTTTTTTTCTGACTGCGGTTTCAAAACCATGCACCAGAATCCACTTCTTTCAACTCAGTAATACATTTTGGATGTGTACCTAGAGTTTAAAGCAGAAAAAACGGAACTTTTAGAATTTTCATTTTTTGACCAAAACGACAGCCCCGGGGGTTATAAACATGTTGATATGGATGTGATTTTTTTTCTGACTGCGGTTTCAAAACCATGCACCAGAATCCACTTCTTTCAACTCAGTAATACATTTTGGATGTGTACCTAGAGTTTAAAGCAGAAAAACAGGAACTTTTAGAATTTTCATTTTTTGACCAAAACGACAGCCCCGGGGGTTATAAACATGTTGATATGGATGTGATTTTTTTTCTGACTGCGGTTTCAAAACCATGCACCAGAATCCACTTCTTTCAACTCAGTAATACCTTTTGGATGTGTACCTAGAGTTTAAAGCAGAAAAAACGGAACTTTTAGAATTTTCATTTTTTGACCAAAACGACAGCCCCGGGGGTTATAAACATGTTGATATGGTTGTGATTTTTTTTCTGACTGCGGTTTCAAAACCATGCACCAGAATCCACTTCTTTCAACTCAGTAATACATTTTGGATGTGTACCTAGAGTTTAAAGCAGAAAAAACGGAACTTTTAGAATTTTCATTTTTTGACCAAAACGACAGCCCCGGGGGTTATAAACATGTTGATATGGATGTGATTTTTTTTCTGACTGCGGTTTCAAAACCATGCACCAGAATCCACTTCTTTCAACTCAGTAATACATTTTGGATGTGTACCTAGAGTTTAAAGCAGAAAAAACAGAACTTTTAGAATTTTCATTTTTTGACCAAAACGACAGCCCCGGGGGTTATTAACATGTTGATATGGTTGTGATTTTTTTCTGACTGCGGTTTCAAAACCATGCACCAGAATCCACTTCTTTCAACTCAGTAATACCTTTTGGTTGTGTACCTAGAGTTTAAAGCAGAAAAAACGGAACTTTTAGAATTTTCATTTTTTGACCAAAACGTAAGCCCCGGGGGTTATTAACATGTTGATATGGTTGTGATTTTTTTTCTGACTGCGGTTTTTAAAACCATGCACCAGCATCCACTTCTTTCAACTCAGTAATACATTTTGGATGTGTACCTAGAGTTTAAAGCAGAAAAAACGGAACTTTTAGAATTTTCATTTTTTGACCAAAACGACAGCCCCGGGGGTTATTAACATGTTGATATGGTTGTGATTTTTTCTGACTGCGGTTTCAAAACCATGCACCAGAATCCACTTCTTTCAACTCAGTAATACCTTTTGGTTGTGTACCTAGAGTTTAAAGCAGAAAAAACTGAACTTTTAGAATTTTCATTTTTTGACCAAATCGACAGCCCCGGGGGTTATTAACATGTTGATATGGTTGTGATTTTTTTTCTGACTGCGGTTTCAAAACCATGCACCAGAATCCACTTCTTTCAACTCAGTAATACATTTTGGATGTGTACCTAGAGTTTAAAGCAGAAAAAACGGAACTTTTAGAATTTTCATTTTTTTACCAAAACGACAGCCCCGGGGGTTATTAACATGTTGATATGGTTGTGATTTTTTTTCTGACTGCGGTTTTTAAAACCATGCACCAGCATCCACTTCTTTCAACTCAGTAATACATTTTGGATGTGTACCTAGAGTTTAAAGCAGAAAAAACGGAACTTTTAGAATTTTCATTTTTTGACCAAAACGACAGCCCCGGGGGTTATTAACATGTTGATATGGTTGTGATTTTTTTTCTGACTGCGGTTTCAAAACCATGCACCAGAATCCACTTCTTTCAACTCAGTTATACATTTTGGATGTGTACCTAGAGTTTAAAGCAGAAAAAACGGAACTTTTCGAATTTTCATTTTTTGACCAAAACGACAGCCCCGGGGGTTATAAACATGTTGATATGGTTGTGATTTTTTTTCTGACTGCGGTTTCAAAACCATGCACCAGAATCCACTTCTTTTAACTCAGTAATACATTTTGGATGTGTACCTAGAGTTTAAAGCAGAAAAAACGGAACTTTTAGAATTTTCATTTTTTGACCAAAACGACAGCCCCGGGGGTTATAAACATGTTGATATGGATGTGATTTTTTTTCTGACTGCGGTTTCAAAACCATGCACCAGAATCCACTTCTTTCAACTCAGTAATACATTTTGGATGTGTACCTAGAGTTTAAAGCAGAAAAAACAGAACTTTTAGAATTTTCATTTTTTGACCAAAACGACAGCCCCGGGGGTTATTAACATGTTGATATGGTTGTGATTTTTTTCTGACTGCGGTTTCAAAACCATGCACCAGAATCCACTTCTTTCAACTCAGTAATACCTTTTGGTTGTGTACCTAGAGTTTAAAGCAGAAAAAACGGAACTTTTAGAATTTTCATTTTTTGACCAAAACGACAGCCCCGGGGGTTATTAACATGTTGATATGGTTGTGATTTTTTTTCTGACTGCGGTTTTTAAAACCATGCACCAGCATCCACTTCTTTCAACTCAGTAATACATTTTGGATGTGTACCTAGAGTTTAAAGCAGAAAAAACGGAACTTTTAGAATTTTCATTTTTTGACCAAAACGACAGCCCCGGGGGTTATTAACATGTTGATATGGTTGTGATTTTTTCTGACTGCGGTTTCAAAACCATGCACCAGAATCCACTTCTTTCAACTCAGTAATACATTTTGGATGTGTACCTAGAGTTTAAAGCAGAAAAAACAGAACTTTTAGAATTTTCATTTTTTGACCAAAACGACAGCCCCGGGGGTTATTAACATGTTGATATGGTTGTGATTTTTTTCTGACTGCGGTTTCAAAACCATGCACCAGAATCCACTTCTTTCAACTCAGTAATACCTTTTGGTTGTGTACCTAGAGTTTAAAGCAGAAAAAACGGAACTTTTAGAATTTTCATTTTTTGACCAAAACGACAGCCCCGGGGGTTATTAACATGTTGATATGGTTGTGATTTTTTTTCTGACTGCGGTTTTTAAAACCATGCACCAGCATCCACTTCTTTCAACTCAGTAATACATTTTGGATGTGTACCTAGAGTTTAAAGCAGAAAAAACGGAACTTTTAGAATTTTCATTTTTTGACCAAAACGACAGCCCCGGGGGTTATCAACATGTTGATATGGTTGTGATTTTTTTTCTGACTGCGGTTTCAAAACCATGCACCAGAATCCACTTCTTTCAACTCAGTAATACATTTTGGATGTGTACCTAGAGTTTAAAGCAGAAAAAACGGAACTTTTAGAATTTTCATTTTTTGACCAAAACGACAGCCCCGGGGGTTATAAACATGTTGATATGGTTGTGATTTTTTTTCTGACTGCGGTTTCAAAACCATGCACCAGAATCCACTTCTTTCAACTCAGTAATACATTTTGGATGTGTACCTAGAGTTTAAAGCAGAAAAAACGGAACTTTTAGAATTTTCATTTTTTGACCAAAACGACAGCCCCGGGGGTTATAAACATGTTGATATGGATGTGATTTTTTTTCTGACTGCGGTTTTAAAACCATGCACCAGAATCCACTTCTTTCAACTCAGTAATACATTTTGGATGTGTACCTAGAGTTTAAAGCAGAAAAAACTGAACTTTTAGAATTTTAATTTTTTGACCAAAATGACAGCCTCGGGGGTTATAAACATGTTGATATGGATGTAATTTTTTTTCTGACTGCGGTTTCAAAACCATGCACCAGAATCCACTTCTTTCAACTCAGTAATACATTTTGGATGTGTACCTAGAGTTTAAAGCAGAAAAAACGGAACTTTTAGAATTTTCATTTTTAGACCAAAACGACAGCCCCGGGGGTTATTAACATGTTGATATGGTTGTGATTTTTTTTCTGACTGCGGTTTCAAAACCATGCACCAGAATCCACTTCTTTCAACTCAGTAATACATTTTGGATGTGTACCTAGAGTTTAAAGCAGAAAAAACGGAACTTTTAGAATTTTCATTTTTTGACCAAAACGACAGCCCCGGGGGTTATAAACATGTTGATATGGTTGTGATTTTTTTTCTGACTGCGGGTTCAAAACCATGCACCAGAATCCACTTCTTTCAACTCAGTAATACATTTTGGATGTGTACCTAGAGTTTAAAGCAGAAAAACAGGAACTTTTAGAATTTTCATTTTTTGACCAAAACGACAGCCCCGGGGGTTATAAACATGTTGATATGGATGTGATTTTTTTTCTGACTGCGGTTTCAAAACCATGCACCAGAATCCACTTCTTTCAACTCAGTAATACATTTTGGATGTGTACCTAGAGTTTAAAGCAGAAAAAACGGAACTTTTAGAATTTTCATTTTTTGACCAAAACGACAGCCCCGGGGGTTATTAACATGTTGATATGGTTGTGATTTTTTTTCTGACTGCGGTTTCAAAACCATGCACCCGAATCCACTTCTTTCAACTCAGTAATACATTTTGGATGTGTACCTAGAGTTTAAAGCAGAAAAAACGGAACTTTTAGAATTTTCATTTTTTGACTAAAACGACAGCCCCGGGGGTTATAAACATGTAGATATGGTTGTGATTTTTTTTCTGACTGCGGTTTCAAAACCATGCACCAGAATCCACTTCTTTCAACTCAGTTATACATTTTGGATGTGTACCTAGAGTTTAAAGCAGAAAAAACGGAACTTTTAGAATTTTCATTTTTTGACCAAAACGACAGCCCCGGGGGTTATAAACATGCTGATATGGTTGTGATTTTTTTTCTGACTGCGGTTTCAAAACCATGCACCAGAATCCACTTCTTTCAACTCAGTAATACATTTTGGATGTGTACCTAGAGTTTAAAGCAGAAAAACAGGAACTTTTAGAATTTTCATTTTTTGACCAAAACGACAGCCCCGGGGGTTATAAACATGTTGATATGGATGTGATTTTTTTTCTGACTGCGGTTTCAAAACCATGCACCAGAATCCACTTCTTTCAACTCAGTAATACATTTTGGATGTGTACCTAGAGTTTAAAGCAGAAAAAACAGAACTTTTAGAATTTTAATTTTTAGACCAAAACGACAGCCCCGGGGGTTATTAACATGTTGATATGGTTGTGATTTTTTTTCTGACTGCGGTTTCAAAACCATGCACCCGAATCCACTTCTTTCAACTCAGTAATACATTTTGGATGTGTACCTAGAGTTTAAAGCAGAAAAAACGGAACTTTTAGAATTTTCATTTTTTGACTAAAACGACAGCCCCGGGGGTTATAAACATGTAGATATGGTTGTGATTTTTTTTCTGACTGCGGTTTCAAAACCATGCACCAGAATCCACTTCTTTCAACTCAGTTATACATTTTGGATGTGTACCTAGAGTTTAAAGCAGAAAAAACGGAACTTTTAGAATTTTCATTTTTTGACCAAAACGACAGCCCCGGGGGTTATAAACATGCTGATATGGTTGTGATTTTTTTTCTGACTGCGGTTTCAAAACCATGCACCAGAATCCACTTCTTTCAACTCAGTAATACATTTTGGATGTGTACCTAGAGTTTAAAGCAGAAAAACAGGAACTTTTAGAATTTTCATTTTTTGACCAAAACGACAGCCCCGGGGGTTATAAACATGTTGATATGGATGTGATTTTTTTTCTGACTGCGGTTTCAAAACCATGCACCAGAATCCACTTCTTTCAACTCAGTAATACATTTTGGATGTGTACCTAGAGTTTAAAGCAGAAAAAACAGAACTTTTAGAATTTTCATTTTTTGACCAAAACGACATCCCCGGGGGTTATTAACATGTTGATATGGTTGTGATTTTTTTTCTGACTGCGGTTTCAAAACCATGCACCCGAATCCACTTCTTTCAACTCAGTAATACATTTTGGATGTGTACCTAGAGTTTAAAGCAGAAAAAACGGAACTTTTAGAATTTTCATTTTTTGACCAAAACGACAGCCCCGGGGGTTATAAACATGCTGATATGGTTGTGATTTTTTTTCTGACTGCGGTTTCAAAACCATGCACCAGAATCCACTTCTTTCAACTCAGTTATACATTTTGGATGTGTACCTAGAGTTTAAAGCAGAAAAAACGGAACTTTTCGAATTTTCATTTTTTGACCAAAACGACAGCCCCGGGAGTTATTAACATGTTGATATGGTTGTGATTTTTTTTCTGACTGCGGTTTCAAAACCATGCACCAGAATCCACTTCTTTCAACTCAGTAATACATTTTGGATGTGTACCTAGAGTTTAAAGCAGAAAAAACGGAACTTTTAGAATTTTCATTTTTTGACCAAAACGACAGCCCCGGGGGTTATAAACATGTTGATATGGTTGTGATTTTTTTTCTGACTGCGGTTTCAAAACCATGCACCAGAATCCACTTCTTTCAACTCAGTTATACATTTTGGATGTGTACCTAGAGTTTAAAGCAGAAAAAACGGAACTTTTAGAATTTTCATTTTTTGACCAAAACGACAGCCCCGGGGGTTATAAACATGTTGATATGGATGTGATTTTTATTCTGACTGCGGTTTCAAAACCATGCACCAGAATCCACTTCTTTCAACTCAGTAATACATTTTGGATGTGTACCTAGAGTTTAAAGCAGAAAAAACGGAACTTTTAGAATTTTCATTTTTTGACCAAAACGACAGCCCCGGGGGTTATAAACATGTTGATATGGTTGTGATTTTTTTTCTGACTGCGGTTTCAAAACCATGCACCAGAATCCACTTCTTTCAACTCAGTAATACCTTTTGGTTGTGTACCTAGAGTTTAAAGCAGAAAAAACTGAACTTTTAGAATTTTCATTTTTTGACCAAAACGACAGCCCCGGGGGTTATAAACATGTTGATATGGTTGTGATTTTTTTTCTGACTGCGGTTTCAAAACCATGCACCAGAATCCACTTCTTTCAACTCAGTAATACATTTTGGATGTGTACCTAGAGTTTAAAGCAGAAAAAACGGAACTTTTAGAATTTTCATTTTTCGACCAAAACGACAGCCCCGGGGGTTATAAACATGTTGATATGGATGTGATTTTTTTTCTGACTGCGGTTTCAAAACCATGCACCAGAATCCACTTCTTTCAACTCAGTAATACATTTTGGATGTGTACCTAGAGTTTAAAGCAGAAAAAACTGAACTTTTAGAATTTTCATTTTTTGACCAAAACGACAGCCCTGGGGGTTATTAACATGTTGATATGGTTGTGATTTTTTTTCTGACTTTGGTTTCAAAACCATGCACCAGAATCCACTTCTTTCAACTCAGTAATACATTTTGGATGTGTACCTAGAGTTTAAAGCAGAAAAAACGGAACTTTTAGAATTTTCATGTTTTGACCAAAACGACAGCCCCGGGGGTTATAAACATGTTGATATGGATGTGATTTTTTTTCTGACTGCGGTTTCAAAACCATGCACCAGAATCCACTTCTTTCAACTCAGTAATACATTTTGGATGTGTACCTAGAGTTTAAAGCAGAAAAAACGGAACTTTTAGAATTTTCATTTTTTGACCAAAACGACAGCCCCGGGGGTTATAAACATGTTGATATGGTTGTGATTTTTTTTCTGACTGCGGTTTCAAAACCATGCACCAGAATCCACTTTTTTCAACTCAGTAATACATTTTGGATGTGTACCTAGAGTTTAAAGCAGAAAAAACGGAACTTTTAGAATTTTCATTTTTTGACCAAAACGACAGCCCCGGGGGTTATAAACATGTTGATATGGATGTGATTTTTTTTCTGACTGCGGTTTCAAAACCATGCACCAGAATCCACTTCTTTCAACTCAGTAATACATTTTGGATGTGTACCTAGAGTTTAAAGCAGAAAAAACTGAACTTTTAGAATTTTCATTTTTTGACCAAAACGACAGCCCCGGGGGTTATAAACATGTTGATATGGTTGTGATTTTTTTTCTGACTGCGGTTTCAAAACCATGCACCAGAATCCACTTCTTTCAACTCAGTAATACATTTTGGATGTGTACCTAGAGTTTAAAGCAGAAAAAACGGAACTTTTAGAATTTTCATTTTTTGACCAAAACGACAGCCCCGTATGTTATAAACATGTTGATATGGTTGTGATTTTTTTTCTGACTTTGGTTTCAAAACCATGCACCAGAATCCACTTCTTTCAACTCAGTAATACATTTTGGATGTGTACCTAGAGTTTTAAGCAGAAAAAAACTGAACTTTTAGAATTTTCATTTTTTGACCAAAACGACAGCCCCGAAGGGGTTATAAACATGTTGATATGGTTGTGATTTTTTTTCTGACTGTGGTTTCAAAACCATGCACCAGAATCTACTTCTTTCAACTCAGTAATACATTTTGGATGTGTACCTAGAGTTTAAAGCAGAAAAAACGGAACTTTTAGAATTTTCATTTTTTGACCAAAACGACAACCCCGGGGGTTATTAACATGTTGATATGGTTGTGATTTTTTTTCTGACTGCGGTTTCAAAACCATGCACCAGAATCCACTTCTTTCAACTCAGTAATACATTTTGGATGTGTACCTAGAGTTTAAAGCAGAAAAAACGGAACTTTTAGAATTTTCATTTTTTGACCAAAACGACAGCCCCGGGGGTTATAAACATGTTGATATGGTTGTGATTTTTTTTCTGACTGCGGTTTCAAAACCATGCACCAGAATCCACTTCTTTCAACTCAGTAATACATTTTGGATGTGTACCTAGAGTTTAAAGCAGAAAAAACGGAACTTTTAGAATTTTCATTTTTTGACCAAAACGACAGCCCCGGGGGTTATAAACATGTTGATATGGTTGTGATTTTTTTTCTGACTGCGGTTTCAAAACCATGCACCAGAATCCACTTCTTTCAACTCAGTAATACCTTTTGGTTGTGTACCTAGAGTTTAAAGCAGAAAAAACTGAACTTTTAGAATTTTCATTTTTTGACCAAAACGACAGCCCCGGGGGTTATTAACATGTTGATATGGTTGTGATTTTTTTTCTGACTGCGGTTTCAAAACCATGCACCAGAATCCACTTCTTTCAACTCAGTAATACATTTTGGATGTGTACCTAGAGTTTAAAGCAGAAAAAACGGAACTTTTAGAATTTTAATTTTTTGACCAAAACGACAGCCCCGGGGGTTATAAACATGTTGATATGGATGTGATTTTTTTTCTGACTGCGATTTCAAAACCATGCACCAGAATCCACTTCTTTCAACTCAGTAATACATTTTGGATATGTACCTAGAGTTTAAAGCAGAAAAAACGGAACTTTTAGAATTTTCATTTTTTGACCAAAACGACAGCCCTGGGGGTTATAAACATGTTGATATGGTTGTGATTTTTTTTCTGACTGCGGTTTCAAAACCATGCACCAGAATCCACTTCTTTCAACTCAGTAATACATTTTGGATGTGTACCTAGAGTTTAAAGCAGAAAAACATGAACTTTTAGAATTTTCATTTTTTGACCAAAACGACAGCCCCGGGGGTTATAAACATGTTGATATGGATGTGATTTTTTTTCTGACTGCGGTTTCAAAACCATGCACCAGAATCCACTTCTTTCAACTCAGTAATACATTTTGGATGTGTACCTAGAGTTTAAAGCAGAAAAAACGGAACTTTTAGAATTTTCATTTTTTGACCAAAACGACAGCCCCGGGGGTTATAAACATGTTGATATGGTTGTGATTTTTTTTCTGACTGCGGTTTCAAAACCATGCACCAGAATCCCCTTTTTTTAACTCAGTAATACATTTTGGATGTGTACCTAGAGTTTAAAGCAGAAAAAACGGAACTTTTAGAATTTTCATTTTTTGACCAAAACGACAGCCCCGGGGGTTATTAACATGTTGATATGGTTGTGATTTTTTTTCTGACTGCGGTTTCAAAACCATGCACCAGAATCCACTTCTTTCAACTCAGTAATACATTTTGGATGTGTACCTAGAGTTTAAAGCAGAAAAAACGGAACTTTTAGAATTTTCATTTTTTGACCAAAACGACAGCCCCGGGGGTTATTAACATGTTGATATGGTTGTGATTTTTTTTCTGACTGCGGTTTCAAAACCATGCACCAGAATCCACTTCTTTCAACTCAGTAATACATTTTGGATGTGTACCTAGAGTTTAAAGCAGAAAAAACGGAACTTTTAGAATTTTTATTTTTTGACCAAAACGACAGCTCCGGGGGTTATAAACATGTTGATATGGTTGTGATTTTTTTCTGACTGCGGTTTCAAAACCATGCACCAGAATCCACTTCTTTCAACTCAGTAATACATTTTGGTGTGTACCTAGAGTTTAAAGCTGAAAAAACGGAAACTTTTAGAATTTTCATTTTTTGACCAAAACGACAGCCCCGGGGGTTATAAACATGTTGATATGGATGTGATTTTTTTTCTGACTGCGGTTTCAAAACCATGCACCAGAATCCACTTCTTTCAACTCAGTAATACATTTTGGATGTGTACCTAGAGTTTAAAGCAGAAAAAACTGAACTTTTAGAATTTTCATTTTTTGACCAAAACGACAGCCCTGGGGGTTATTAACATGTTGATATGGTTGTGATTTTTTTTCTGACTTTGGTTTCAAAACCATGCACCAGAATCCACTTCTTTCAACTCAGTAATACATTTTGGATGTGTACCTAGAGTTTAAAGCAGAAAAAACGGAACTTTTAGAATTTTCATGTTTTGACCAAAACGACAGCCCCGGGGGTTATAAACATGGTGATATGGATGTGATTTTTTTTCTGACTGTGGTTTCAAAACCATGCACCAGAATCCACTTCTTTCAACTCAGTAATACATTTTGGATGTGTACCTAGAGTTTAAAGCAGAAAAAACGGAACTTTTAGAATTTTCATTTTTTGACCAAAACGACAGCCCCGGGGGTTATAAACATGTTGATATGGTTGTGATTTTTTTTCTGACTGCGGTTTCAAAACCATGCACCAGAATCCACTTCTTTCAACTCAGTAATACATTTTGGATGTGTACCTAGAGTTTAAAGCAGAAAAACATGAACTTTTAGAATTTTCATTTTTTGACCAAAACGACAGCCCCGGGGGTTATAAACATGTTGATATGGATGTGATTTTTTTTCTGACTGCGGTTTCAAAACCATGCACCAGAATCCACTTCTTTCAACTCAGTAATACATTTTGGATGTGTACCTAGAGTTTAAAGCAGAAAAAACGTAACTTTTAGAATTTTCATTTTTTGACCAAAATGACAGCCCCGGGGGTTATAAACATGTTGATATGGTTGTGATTTTTTTTCTGACTGCGGTTTCAAAACCATGCACCAGAATCCACTTTTTTCAACTCAGTAATACATTTTGGATGTGTACCTAGAGTTTAAAGCAGAAAAAACGGAACTTTTAGAATTTTCATTTTTTGACCAAAACGACAGCCCCGGGGGTTATTAACATGTTGATATGGTTGTGATTTTTTTTCTGACTGCGGTTTCAAAACCATGCACCAGAATCCACTTCTTTCAACTCAGTAATACATTTTGGATGTGTACCTAGAGTTTAAAGCAGAAAAAACGGAACTTTTAGAATTTTCATTTTTTGACCAAAACGACAGCCCCGGGGGTTATTAACATGTTGATATGGTTGTGATTTTTTTTCTGACTGCGGTTTCAAAACCATGCACCAGAATCCACTTCTTTCAACTCAGTAATACATTTTGGATGTGTACCTAGAGTTTAAAGCAGAAAAAACGGAACTTTTAGAATTTTTATTTTTTGACCAAAACGACAGCCCCGGGGGTTATAAACATGTTGATATGGTTGTGATTTTTTTCTGACTGCGGTTTCAAAACCATGCACCAGAATCCACTTCTTTCAACTCAGTAATACATTTTGGATGTGTACCTAGAGTTTAAAGCTGAAAAAACGGAAACTTTTAGAATTTTCATTTTTTGACCAAAACGACAGCCCCGGGGGTTATAAACATGTTGATATGGTTGTGATTTTTTT
Source organism: Crinia signifera (assembly GCF_055691185.1). Classification (NCBI taxonomy): domain Eukaryota; kingdom Metazoa; phylum Chordata; class Amphibia; order Anura; family Myobatrachidae; genus Crinia; species Crinia signifera. The sequence goes on along the minus strand of NW_028142060.1, from coordinate 256,865 downwards.
TCTGACTGCGGTTTCAAAACCATGCACCAGAATCCACTTCTTTCAACTCAGTAATACATTTTGGATGTGTACCTAGAGTTTAAAGCAGAAAAAACGGAACTTTTAGAATTTTCATTTTTTGACCAAAACGACAGCCCCGGGGGTTATAAACATGTTGATATGGATGTGATTTTTTTTCTGACTGCGGTTTCAAAACCATGCACCAGAATCCACTTCTTTCAACTCAGTAATACATTTTGGATGTGTACCTAGAGTTTAAAGCAGAAAAAACGGAACTTTTAGAATTTTCATTTTTTGACCAAAACGACAGCCCCGGGGGTTATAAACATGTTGATATGGATGTGATTTTTTTCTGACTGCGGTTTCAAAACCATGCACCAGAATCCACTTCTTTCAACTCAGTAATACATTTTGGATGTGTACCTAGAGTTTAAAGCAGAAAAAACGGAACTTTTAGAATTTTCATTTTTTGACCAAAACGACAGCCCCGGGGGTTATTAACATGTTGATATGGTTGTGATTTTTTTTCTGACTTTGGTTTCAAAACCATGCACCAGAATCCACTTCTTTCAACTCAGTAATACATTTTGGATGTGTACCTAGAGTTTAAAGCAGAAAAAACGGAACTTTTAGAATTTTAATTTTTTGACCAAAACGACAGCCCCGGGGGTTATAAACATGTTGATATGGATGTGATTTTTTTTCTGACTGCGATTTCAAAACCATGCACCAGAATCCACTTCTTTCAACTCAGTAATACATTTTGGATATGTACATAGAGTTTAAAGCAGAAAAAACGGAACTTTTAGAATTTTCATTTTTTGACCAAAACGACAGCCCCGGGGGTTATAAACATGTTGATATGGTTGTGATTTTTTTTCTGACTGCGGTTTCAAAACCATGCACCAGAATCCACTTCTTTCAACTCAGTAATACATTTTGGATGTGTACCTAGAGTTTAAAGCAGAAAAACATGAACTTTTAGAATTTTCATTTTTTGACCAAAACGACAGCCCCGGGGGTTATAAACATGTTGATATGGATGTGATTTTTTTTCTGACTGCGGTTTCAAAACCATGCACCAGAATCCACTTCTTTCAACTCAGTAATACATTTTGGATGTGTACCTAGAGTTTAAAGCAGAAAAAACGGAACTTTTAGAATTTTCATTTTTTGACCAAAACGACAGCCCCGGGGGTTATAAACATGTTGATATGGTTGTGATTTTTTTTTCTGACTGCGGTTTCAAAACCATGCACCAGAATCCACTTTTTTCAACTCAGTAATACATTTTGGATGTGTACCTAGAGTTTAAAGCAGAAAAAACTGAACTTTTAGAATTTTCATTTTTTGACCAAAACGACAGCCCCGGGGGTTATTAACATGTTGATATGGTTGTGATTTTTTTTCTGACTGCGGTTTCAAAACCATGCACCAGAATCCACTTCTTTCAACTCAGTAATACATTTTGGATGTGTACCTAGAGTTTAAAGCAGAAAAAACGGAACTTTTAGAATTTTCATTTTTTGACGAAAACGACAGCCCCGGGGGTTATTAACATGTTGATATGGTTGTGATTTTTTTTCTGACTGCGGTTTCAAAACCATGCACCAGAATCCACTTCTTTCAACTCAGTAATACATTTTGGATGTGTACCTAGAGTTTAAAGCAGAAAAAACGGAACTTTTAGAATTTTTATTTTTTGACCAAAACGACAGCCCCGGGGGTTATAAACATGTTGATATGGTTGTGATTTTTTTCTGACTGCGGTTTCAAAACCATGCACCAGAATCCACTTCTTTCAACTCAGTAATACATTTTGGATGTGTACCTAGAGTTTAAAGCTGAAAAAACGGAAACTTTTAGAATTTTCATTTTTTGACCAAAACGACAGCCCCGGGGGTTATAAACATGTTGATATGGATGTGATTTTTTTTCTGACTGCGATTTCAAAACCATGCACCAGAATCCACTTCTTTCAACTCAGTAATACATTTTGGATGTGTACCTAGAGTTTAAAGCAGAAAAAACGGAACTTTTAGAATTTTCATTTTTTGACCAAAACGACAGCCCCGGGGGTTATAAACATGTTGATATGGATGTGATTTTTTTTCTGACTGCGGTTTCAAAACCATGCACCAGAATCCACTTCTTTCAACTCAGTAATACATTTTGGATGTGTACCTAGAGTTTAAAGCAGAAAAAACGGAACTTTTAGAATTTTTATTTTTTGACCAAAACGACAGCCCCGGGGGTTATAAACATGTTGATATGGTTGTGATTTTTTTCTGACTGCGGTTTCAAAACCATGCACCAGAATCCACTTCTTTCAACTCAGTAATACATTTTGGATGTGTACCTAGAGTTTAAAGCTGAAAAAACGGAAACTTTTAGAATTTTCATTTTTTGACCAAAACGACAGCCCCGGGGGTTATAAACATGTTGATATGGTTGTGATTTTTTTTCTGACTGCGGTTTCAAAACCATGCACCAGAATCCACTTCTTTCAACTCAGTAATACATTTTGGATGTGTACCTAGAGTTTAAAGCAGAAAAAACGGAACTTTTAGAATTTTCATTTTTTGACCAAAACGACAGCCCCGGGGGTTATAAACATGTTGATATGGATGTGATTTTTTTTCTGACTGCGGTTTCAAAACCATGCACCAGAATCCACTTCTTTCAACTCAGTAATACATTTTGGATGTGTACCTAGAGTTTAAAGCAGAAAAAACGGAACTTTTAGAATTTTCATTTTTTGACCAAAACGACAGCCCCGGGGGTTATAAACATGTTGATATGGATGTGATTTTTTTCTGACTGCGGTTTCAAAACCATGCACCAGAATCCACTTCTTTCAACTCAGTAATACATTTTGGATGTGTACCTAGAGTTTAAAGCAGAAAAAACGGAACTTTTAGAATTTTCATTTTTTGACCAAAACGACAGCCCCGGGGGTTATTAACATGTTGATATGGTTGTGATTTTTTTTCTGACTTTGGTTTCAAAACCATGCACCAGAATCCACTTCTTTCAACTCAGTAATACATTTTGGATGTGTACCTAGAGTTTAAAGCAGAAAAAACGGAACTTTTAGAATTTTAATTTTTTGACCAAAACGACAGCCCCGGGGGTTATAAACATGTTGATATGGATGTGATTTTTTTTCTGACTGCGATTTCAAAACCATGCACCAGAATCCACTTCTTTCAACTCAGTAATACATTTTGGATATGTACATAGAGTTTAAAGCAGAAAAAACGGAACTTTTAGAATTTTCATTTTTTGACCAAAACGACAGCCCCGGGGGTTATAAACATGTTGATATGGTTGTGATTTTTTTTCTGACTGCGGTTTCAAAACCATGCACCAGAATCCACTTCTTTCAACTCAGTAATACATTTTGGATGTGTACCTAGAGTTTAAAGCAGAAAAACATGAACTTTTAGAATTTTCATTTTTTGACCAAAACGACAGCCCCGGGGGTTATAAACATGTTGATATGGATGTGATTTTTTTTCTGACTGCGGTTTCAAAACCATGCACCAGAATCCACTTCTTTCAACTCAGTAATACATTTTGGATGTGTACCTAGAGTTTAAAGCAGAAAAAACGGAACTTTTAGAATTTTCATTTTTTGACCAAAACGACAGCCCCGGGGGTTATAAACATGTTGATATGGTTGTGATTTTTTTTCTGACTGCGGTTTCAAAACCATGCACCAGAATCCACTTTTTTCAACTCAGTAATACATTTTGGATGTGTACCTAGAGTTTAAAGCAGAAAAAACTGAACTTTTAGAATTTTCATTTTTTGACCAAAACGACAGCCCCGGGGGTTATTAACATGTTGATATGGTTGTGATTTTTTTTCTGACTGCGGTTTCAAAACCATGCACCAGAATCCACTTCTTTCAACTCAGTAATACATTTTGGATGTGTACCTAGAGTTTAAAGCAGAAAAAACGGAACTTTTAGAATTTTCATTTTTTGACGAAAACGACAGCCCCGGGGGTTATTAACATGTTGATATGGTTGTGATTTTTTTTCTGACTGCGGTTTCAAAACCATGCACCAGAATCCACTTCTTTCAACTCAGTAATACATTTTGGATGTGTACCTAGAGTTTAAAGCAGAAAAAACGGAACTTTTAGAATTTTTATTTTTTGACCAAAACGACAGCCCCGGGGGTTATAAACATGTTGATATGGTTGTGATTTTTTTCTGACTGCGGTTTCAAAACCATGCACCAGAATCCACTTCTTTCAACTCAGTAATACATTTTGGATGTGTACCTAGAGTTTAAAGCTGAAAAAACGGAAACTTTTAGAATTTTCATTTTTTGACCAAAACGACAGCCCCGGGGGTTATAAACATGTTGATATGGATGTGATTTTTTTTCTGACTGCGATTTCAAAACCATGCACCAGAATCCACTTCTTTCAACTCAGTAATACATTTTGGATGTGTACCTAGAGTTTAAAGCAGAAAAAACGGAACTTTTAGAATTTTCATTTTTTGACCAAAACGACAGCCCCGGGGGTTATAAACATGTTGATATGGATGTGATTTTTTTTCTGACTGCGGTTTCAAAACCATGCACCAGAATCCACTTCTTTCAACTCAGTAATACATTTTGGATGTGTACCTAGAGTTTAAAGCAGAAAAAACTGAACTTTTAGAATTTTCATTTTTTGACCAAAACGACAGCCCTGGGGGTTATTAACATGTTGATATGGTTGTGATTTTTTTTCTGACTGCGGTTTCAAAACCATGCACCAGAATCCACTTCTTTCAACTCAGTAATACATTTTGGATGTGTACCTAGAGTTTAAAGCAGAAAAAACGGAACTTTTAGAATTTTCATGTTTTGACCAAAACGACAGCCCCGGGGGTTATAAACATGTTGATATGGATGTGATTTTTTTTCTGACTGCGGTTTCAAAACCATGCACCAGAATCCACTTCTTTCAACTCAGTAATACATTTTGGATGTGTACCTAGAGTTTAAAGCAGAAAAAACGGAACTTTTAGAATTTTCATTTTTTGACCAAAACGACAGCCCCGGGGGTTATAAACATGTTGATATGGTTGTGATTTTTTTTCTGACTGCGGTTTCAAAACCATGCACCAGAATCCACTTCTTTCAACTCAGTAATACATTTTGGATGTGTACCTAGAGTTTAAAGCAGAAAAACATGAACTTTTAGAATTTTCATTTTTTGACCAAAACGACAGCCCCGGGGGTTATAAACATGTTGATATGGATGTGATTTTTTTTCTGACTGCGGTTTCAAAACCATGCACCAGAATCCACTTCTTTCAACTCAGTAATACATTTTGGATGTGTACCTAGAGTTTAAAGCAGAAAAAACGGAACTTTTAGAATTTTCATTTTTTGACCAAAACGACAGCCCCGGGGGTTATAAACATGTTGATATGGTTGTGATTTTTTTTCTGACTGCGGTTTCAAAACCATGCACCAGAATCCACTTTTTTCAACTCAGTAATACATTTTGGATGTGTACCTAGAGTTTAAAGCAGAAAAAACGGAACTTTTAGAATTTTCATTTTTTGACCAAAACGACAGCCCCGGGGGTTATTAACATGTTGATATGGTTGTGATTTTTTTTCTGACTGCGGTTTCAAAACCATGCACCAGAATCCACTTCTTTCAACTCAGTAATACATTTTGGATGTGTACCTAGAGTTTAAAGCAGAAAAAACGGAACTTTTAGAATTTTCATTTTTTGACCAAAACGACAGCCCCGGGGGTTATTAACATGTTGATATGGTTGTGATTTTTTTTCTGACTGCGGTTTCAAAACCATGCACCAGAATCCACTTCTTTCAACTCAGTAATACATTTTGGATGTGTACCTAGAGTTTAAAGCAGAAAAAACTGAACTTTTAGAATTTTTATTTTTTGACCAAAACGACAGCCCCGGGGGTTATAAACATGTTGATATGGTTGTGATTTTTTTCTTACTGCGGTTTCAAAACCATGCACCAGAATCCACTTCTTTCAACTCAGTAATACATTTTGGATGTGTACCTAGAGTTTAAAGCTGAAAAAACGGAAACTTTTAGAATTTTCATTTTTTGACCAAAACGACAGCCCCGGGGGTTATAAACATGTTGATATGGTTGTGATTTTTTTTCTGACTGCGGTTTCAAAACCATGCACCAGAATCCACTTCTTTCAACTCAGTAATACATTTTGGATGTGTACCTAGAGTTTAAAGCAGAAAAAACGGAACTTTTAGAATTTTCATTTTTTGACCAAAACGACAGCCCCGGGGGTTATAAACATGTTGATATGGTTGTGATTTTTTTTCTGACTGCGGTTTCAAAACCATGCACCAGAATCCACTTTTTTCAACTCAGTAATACATTTTGGATGTGTACCTAGAGTTTAAAGCAGAAAAAACGGAACTTTTAGAATTTTCATTTTTTGACCAAAACGACAGCCCCGGGGGTTATTAACATGTTGATATGGTTGTGATTTTTTTTCTGACTGCGGTTTCAAAACCATGCACCAGAATCCACTTCTTTCAACTCAGTAATACATTTTGGATGTGTACCTAGAGTTTAAAGCAGAAAAAACGGAACTTTTAGAATTTTTATTTTTTGACCAAAACGACAGCCCCGGGGGTTATAAACATGTTGATATGGTTGTGATTTTTTTCTGACTGCGGTTTCAAAACCATGCACCAGAATCCACTTCTTTCAACTCAGTAATACATTTTGGATGTGTACCTAGAGTTTAAAGCTGAAAAAACGGAAACTTTTAGAATTTTAATTTTTTGACCAAAACGACAGCCCCGGGGGTTATAAACATGTTGATATGGTTGTGATTTTTTTTCTGACTGCGGTTTCAAAACCATGCACCAGAATCCACTTCTTTCAACTCAGTAATACATTTTGGATGTGTACCTAGAGTTTAAAGCAGAAAAAACGGAACTTTTAGAATTTTCATTTTTTGACCAAAACGACAGCCCCGGGGGTTATAAACATGTTGATATGGATGTGATTTTTTTTCTGACTGCGGTTTCAAAACCATGCACCAGAATCCACTTCTTTCAACTCAGTAATACATTTTGGATGTGTACCTAGAGTTTAAAGCAGAAAAAACGGAACTTTTAGAATTTTCATTTTTTGACCAAAACGACAGCCCCGGGGGTTATAAACATGTTGATATGGATGTGATTTTTTTCTGACTGCGGTTTCAAAACCATGCACCAGAATCCACTTCTTTCAACTCAGTAATACATTTTGGATGTGTACCTAGAGTTTAAAGCAGAAAAAACGGAACTTTTAGAATTTTCATTTTTTGACCAAAACGACAGCCCCGGGGGTTATTAACATGTTGATATGGTTGTGATTTTTTTTCTGACTTTGGTTTCAAAACCATGCACCAGAATCCACTTCTTTCAACTCAGTAATACATTTTGGATGTGTACCTAGAGTTTAAAGCAGAAAAAACGGAACTTTTAGAATTTTAATTTTTTGACCAAAACGACAGCCCCGGGGGTTATAAACATGTTGATATGGATGTGATTTTTTTTCTGACTGCGATTTCAAAACCATGCACCAGAATCCACTTCTTTCAACTCAGTAATACATTTTGGATATGTACCTAGAGTTTAAAGCAGAAAAAACGGAACTTTTAGAATTTTCATTTTTTGACCAAAACGACAGCCCCGGGGGTTATAAACATGTTGATATGGTTGTGATTTTTTTTCTGACTGCGGTTTCAAAACCATGCACCAGAATCCACTTCTTTCAACTCAGTAATACATTTTGAATGTGTACCTAGAGTTTAAAGCAGAAAAAACGGAACTTTTAGAATTTTCATTTTTTGACCAAAACGACAGCCCCGGGGGTTATAAACATGTTGATATGGATGTGATTTTTTTTCTGACTGCGGTTTCAAAACCATGCACCAGAATCCACTTCTTTCAACTCAGTAATACATTTTGGATGTGTACCTAGAGTTTAAAGCAGAAAAAACGGAACTTTTAGAATTTTCATTTTTTGACCAAAACGACAGCCCCGGGGGTTATAAACATGTTGATATGGTTGTGATTTTTTTTCTGACTGCGGTTTCAAAACCATGCACCAGAATCCACTTTTTTCAACTCAGTAATACATTTTGGATGTGTACCTAGAGTTTAAAGCAGAAAAAACGGAACTTTTAGAATTTTCATTTTTTGACCAAAACGACAGCCCCGGGGGTTATTAACATGTTGATATGGTTGTGATTTTTTTTCTGACTGCGGTTTCAAAACCATGCACCAGAATCCACTTCTTTCAACTCAGTAATACATTTTGGATGTGTACCTAGAGTTTAAAGCAGAAAAAACGGAACTTTTAGAATTTTCATTTTTTGACCAAAACGACAGCCCCGGGGGTTATTAACATGTTGATATGGTTGTGATTTTTTTTCTGACTGCGGTTTCAAAACCATGCACCAGAATCCACTTCTTTCAACTCAGTAATACATTTTGGATGTGTACCTAGAGTTTAAAGCAGAAAAAACGGAACTTTTAGAATTTTTATTTTTTGACCAAAACGACAGCCCCGGGGGTTATAAACATGTTGATATGGATGTGATTTTTTTTCTGACTGCGATTTCAAAACCATGCACCAGAATCCACTTCTTTCAACTCAGTAATACATTTTGGATGTGTACCTAGAGTTTAAAGCAGAAAAAACGGAACTTTTAGAATTTTCATTTTTTGACCAAAACGACAGCCCCGGGGGTTATAAACATGTTGATATGGATGTGATTTTTTTTCTGACTGCGGTTTCAAAACCATGCACCAGAATCCACTTCTTTCAACTCAGTAATACATTTTGGATGTGTACCTAGAGTTTAAAGCAGAAAAAACTGAACTTTTAGAATTTTCATTTTTTGACCAAAACGACAGCCCTGGGGGTTATTAACATGTTGATATGGTTGTGATTTTTTTTCTGACTGCGGTTTCAAAACCATGCACCAGAATCCACTTCTTTCAACTCAGTAATACATTTTGGATGTGTACCTAGAGTTTAAAGCAGAAAAAACGGAACTTTTAGAATTTTCATGTTTTGACCAAAACGACAGCCCCGGGGGTTATAAACATGTTGATATGGTTGTGATTTTTTTTCTGACTGCGGTTTCAAAACCATGCACCAGAATCCACTTCTTTCAACTCAGTAATACATTTTGGATGTGTACCTAGAGTTTAAAGCAGAAAAACATGAACTTTTAGAATTTTCATTTTTTGACCAAAACGACAGCCCCGGGGGTTATAAACATGTTGATATGGATGTGATTTTTTTTCTGACTGCGGTTTCAAAACCATGCACCAGAATCCACTTCTTTCAACTCAGTAATACATTTTGGATGTGTACCTAGAGTTTAAAGCAGAAAAAACGGAACTTTTAGAATTTTCATTTTTTGACCAAAACGACAGCCCCGGGGGTTATAAACATGTTGATATGGTTGTGATTTTTTTTCTGAATGCGGTTTCAAAACCATGCACCAGAATCCACTTTTTTCAACTCAGTAATACATTTTGGATGTGTACCTAGAGTTTAAAGCAGAAAAAACGGAACTTTTAGAATTTTCATTTTTTGCCCAAAACGACAGCCCCGGGGGTTATTAACATGTTGATATGGTTGTGATTTTTTTTCTGACTGCGGTTTCAAAACCATGCACCAGAATCCACTTCTTTCAACTCAGTAATACATTTTGGATGTGTACCTAGAGTTTAAAGCAGAAAAAACGGAACTTTTAGAATTTTCATTTTTTGACCAAAACGACAGCCCCGGGGGTTATAAACATGTTGATATGGTTGTGATTTTTTTTCTGACTGCGGTTTCAAAACCATGCACCAGAATCCACTTCTTTCAACTCAGTAATACATTTTGGATGTGTACCTAGAGTTTAAAGCAGAAAAAACGGAACTTTTAGAATTTTCATTTTTTGACCAAAACGACAGCCCCGGGGGTTATAAACATGTTGATATGGATGTGATTTTTTTTCTGACTGCGGTTTCAAAACCATGCACCAGAATCCACTTCTTTCAACTCAGTAATACATTTTGGATGTGTACCTAGAGTTTAAAGCAGAAAAAACGGAACTTTTAGAATTTTCATTTTTTGACCAAAACGACAGCCCCGGGGGTTATAAACATGTTGATATGGATGTGATTTTTTTCTGACTGCGGTTTCAAAACCATTCACCAGAATCCACTTCTTTCAACTCAGTAATACATTTTGGATGTGTACCTAGAGTTTAAAGCAGAAAAAACGGAACTTTTAGAATTTTCATTTTTTGACCAAAACGACAGCCCCGGGGGTTATTAACATGTTGATATGGTTGTGATTTTTTTTCTGACTTTGGTTTCAAAACCATGCACCAGAATCCACTTCTTTCAACTCAGTAATACATTTTGGATGTGTACCTAGAGTTTAAAGCAGAAAAAACGGAACTTTTAGAATTTTAATTTTTTGACCAAAACGACAGCCCCGGGGGTTATAAACATGTTGATATGGATGTGATTTTTTTTCTGACTGCGATTTCAAAACCATGCACCAGAATCCACTTCTTTCAACTCAGTAATACATTTTGGATATGTACCTAGAGTTTAAAGCAGAAAAAACGGAACTTTTAGAATTTTCATTTTTTGACCAAAACGACAGCCCCGGGGGTTATAAACATGTTGATATGGTTGTGATTTTTTTTCTGACTGCGGTTTCAAAACCATGCACCAGAATTCACTTCTTTCAACTCAGTAATACATTTTGGATGTGTACCTAGAGTTTAAAGCAGAAAAAATGGAACTTTTAGAATTTTCATTTTTTGACCAAAACGACAGCCCCGGGGGTTATTAACATGTTGATATGGTTGTGATTTTTTTTCTGACTGCAGTTTCAAAACCATGCACCAGAATCCACTTCTTTCAACTCAGTAATACATTTTGGATGTGTACCTAGAGTTTAAAGCAGAAAAACATGAACTTTTAGAATTTTCATTTTTTGACCAAAACGACAGCCCCGGGGGTTATAAACATGTTGATATGGATGTGATTTTTTTTCTGACTGCGGTTTCAAAACCATGCACCAGAATCCACTTCTTTCAACTCAGTAATACATTTTGGATGTGTACCTAGAGTTTAAAGCAGAAAAAACGGAACTTTTAGAATTTTCATTTTTTGACCAAAACGACAGCCCCGGGGGTTATAAACATGTTGATATGGTTGTGATTTTTTTTCTGAATGCGGTTTCAAAACCATGCACCAGAATCCACTTTTTTCAACTCAGTAATACATTTTGGATGTGTACCTAGAGTTTAAAGCAGAAAAAACGGAACTTTTAGAATTTTCATTTTTTGCCCAAAACGACAGCCCCGGGGGTTATTAACATGTTGATATGGTTGTGATTTTTTTTCTGACTGCGGTTTCAAAACCATGCACCAGAATCCACTTCTTTCAACTCAGTAATACATTTTGGATGTGTACCTAGAGTTTAAAGCAGAAAAAACGGAACTTTTAGAATTTTCATTTTTTGACCAAAACGACAGCCCCGGGGGTTATAAACATGTTGATATGGTTGTGATTTTTTTTCTGACTGCGGTTTCAAAACCATGCACCAGAATCCACTTCTTTCAACTCAGTAATACATTTTGGATGTGTACCTAGAGTTTAAAGCAGAAAAAACGGAACTTTTAGAATTTTCATTTTTTGACCAAAACGACAGCCCCGGGGGTTATAAACATGTTGATATGGATGTGATTTTTTTTCTGACTGCGGTTTCAAAACCATGCACCAGAATCCACTTCTTTCAACTCAGTAATACATTTTGGATGTGTACCTAGAGTTTAAAGCAGAAAAAACGGAACTTTTAGAATTTTCATTTTTTGACCAAAACGACAGCCCCGGGGGTTATAAACATGTTGATATGGATGTGATTTTTTTCTGACTGCGGTTTCAAAACCATTCACCAGAATCCACTTCTTTCAACTCAGTAATACATTTTGGATGTGTACCTAGAGTTTAAAGCAGAAAAAACGGAACTTTTAGAATTTTCATTTTTTGACCAAAACGACAGCCCCGGGGGTTATTAACATGTTGATATGGTTGTGATTTTTTTTCTGACTTTGGTTTCAAAACCATGCACCAGAATCCACTTCTTTCAACTCAGTAATACATTTTGGATGTGTACCTAGAGTTTAAAGCAGAAAAAACGGAACTTTTAGAATTTTAATTTTTTGACCAAAACGACAGCCCCGGGGGTTATAAACATGTTGATATGGATGTGATTTTTTTTCTGACTGCGATTTCAAAACCATGCACCAGAATCCACTTCTTTCAACTCAGTAATACATTTTGGATATGTACCTAGAGTTTAAAGCAGAAAAAACGGAACTTTTAGAATTTTCATTTTTTGACCAAAACGACAGCCCCGGGGGTTATAAACATGTTGATATGGTTGTGATTTTTTTTCTGACTGCGGTTTCAAAACCATGCACCAGAATTCACTTCTTTCAACTCAGTAATACATTTTGGATGTGTACCTAGAGTTTAAAGCAGAAAAAATGGAACTTTTAGAATTTTCATTTTTTGACCAAAACGACAGCCCCGGGGGTTATTAACATGTTGATATGGTTGTGATTTTTTTTCTGACTGCAGTTTCAAAACCATGCACCAGAATCCACTTCTTTCAACTCAGTAATACATTTTGGATGTGTACCTAGAGTTTAAAGCAGAAAAAACGGAACTTTTAGAATTTTCATTTTTTGACCAAAACGACAGCCCCGGGGGTTATTAACATGTTGATATGGTTGTGATTTTTTTTCTGACTGCGGTTTCAAAACCATGCACCAGAATCCACTTCTTTCAACTCAGTAATACATTTTGGATGTGTACCTAGAGTTTAAAGCAGAAAAAACGGAACTTTTAGAATTTTTATTTTTTGACCAAAACGACAGCCCCGGGGGTTATAAACATGTTGATATGGTTGTGATTTTTTTCTGACTGCGGTTTCAAAACCATGCACCAGAATCCACTTCTTTCAACTCAGTAATACATTTTGGATGTGTACCTAGAGTTTAAAGCAGAAAAAACGGAACTTTTAGAATTTTCATGTTTTGACCAAAACGACAGCCCCGGGGGTTATAAACATGTTGATATGGATGTGATTTTTTTTCTGACTGCGGTTTCAAAACCATGCACCAGAATCCACTTCTTTCAACTCAGTAATACATTTTGGATGTGTACCTAGAGTTTAAAGCAGAAAAAACGGAACTTTTAGAATTTTCATTTTTTGACCAAAACGACAGCCCCGGGGGTTATAAACATGTTGATATGGTTGTGATTTTTTTTCTGACTGCGGTTTCAAAACCATGCACCAGAATCCACTTTTTTCAACTCAGTAATACATTTTGGATGTGTACCTAGAGTTTAAAGCAGAAAAACATGAACTTTTAGAATTTTCATTTTTTGACCAAAACGACAGCCCCGGGGGTTATAAACATGTTGATATGGATGTGATTTTTTTTCTGACTGCGGTTTCAAAACCATGCACCAGAATCCACTTCTTTCAACTCAGTAATACATTTTGGATGTGTACCTAGAGTTTAAAGCAGAAAAAACGGAACTTTTAGAATTTTCATTTTTTGACCAAAACGACAGCCCCGGGGGTTATAAACATGTTGATATGGTTGTGATTTTTTTTCTGACTGCGGTTTCAAAACCATGCACCAGAATCCACTTTTTTCAACTCAGTAATACATTTTGGATGTGTACCTAGAGTTTAAAGCAGAAAAAACGGAACTTTTAGAATTTTCATTTTTTGACCAAAACGACAGCCCCGGGGGTTATTAACATGTTGATATGGTTGTGATTTTTTTTCTGACTGCGGTTTCAAAACCATGCACCAGAATCCACTTCTTTCAACTCAGTAATACATTTTGGATGTGTACCTAGAGTTTAAAGCAGAAAAAACGGAACTTTTAGAATTTTCATTTTTTGACCAAAACGACAGCCCCGGGGGTTATTAACATGTTGATATGGTTGTGATTTTTTTTCTGACTGCGGTTTCAAAACCATGCACCAGAATCCACTTCTTTCAACTCAGTAATACATTTTGGATGTGTACCTAGAGTTTAAAGCAGAAAAAACGGAACTTTTAGAATTTTAATTTTTTGACCAAAACGACAGCCCCGGGGGTTATAAACATGTTGATATGGTTGTGATTTTTTTCTGACTGCGGTTTCAAAACCATGCACCAGAATCCACTTCTTTCAACTCAGTAATACATTTTGGATGTGTACCTAGAGTTTAAAGCTGAAAAAACGGAAACTTTTAGAATTTTCATTTTTTGACCAAAACGACAGCCCCGGGGGTTATAAACATGTTGATATGGTTGTGATTTTTTTTCTGACTGCGGTTTCAAAACCATGCACCAGAATCCACTTCTTTCAACTCAGTAATACATTTTGGATGTGTACCTAGAGTTTAAAGCAGAAAAAACGGAACTTTTAGAATTTTCATTTTTTGACCAAAACGACAGCCCCGTGGGTTATAAACATGTTGATATGGATGTGATTTTTTTTCTGACTGCGGTTTCAAAACCATGCACCAGAATCCACTTCTTTCAACTCAGTAATACATTTTGGATGTGTACCTAGAGTTTAAAGCAGAAAAAACGGAACTTTTAGAATTTTCATTTTTGACCAAAACGACAGCCCCGGGGGTTATAAACATGTTGATATGGATGTGATTTTTTTCTGACTGCGGTTTCAAAACCATGCACCAGAATCCACTTCTTTCAACTCAGTAATACATTTTGGATGTGTACCTAGAGTTTAAAGCAGAAAAAACGGAACTTTTAGAATTTTCATTTTTTGACCAAAACGACAGCCCCGGGGGTTATTAACATGTTGATATGGTTGTGATTTTTTTTCTGACTTTGGTTTCAAAACCATGCACCAGAATCCACTTCTTTCAACTCAGTAATACATTTTGGATGTGTACCTAGAGTTTAAAGCAGAAAAAACGGAACTTTTAGAATTTTAATTTTTTGACCAAAACGACAGCCCCGGGGGTTATAAACATGTTGATATGGATGTGATTTTTTTTCTGACTGCGATTTCAAAACCATGCACCAGAATCCACTTCTTTCAACTCAGTAATACATTTTGGATATGTACCTAGAGTTTAAAGCAGAAAAAACGGAACTTTTAGAATTTTCATTTTTTGACCAAAACGACAGCCCCGGGGGTTATAAACATGTTGATATGGTTGTGATTTTTTTTCTGACTGCGGTTTCAAAACCATGCACCAGAATCCACTTCTTTCAACTCAGTAATACATTTTGGATGTGTACCTAGAGTTTAAAGCAGAAAAAATGGAACTTTTAGAATTTTCATTTTTTGACCAAAACGACAGCCCCGGGGGTTATTAACATGTTGATATGGTTGTGATTTTTTTTCTGACTGCAGTTTTAAAACCATGCACCAGAATCCACTTCTTTCAACTCAGTAATACATTTTGGATGTGTACCTAGAGTTTAAAGCAGAAAAAACGGAACTTTTAGAATTTTCATTTTTTGACCAAAACGACAGCCCCGGGGGTTATAAACATGTTGATATGGTTGTGATTTTTTTTATGACTGCGGTTTCAAAACCATGCACCAGAATCCACTTCTTTCAACTCAGTAATACATTTTGGATGTGTACCTAGAGTTTAAAGCAGAAAAAACGGAACTTTTAGAATTTTCATTTTTTGACCAAAACGACAGCCCCGGGGGTTATTAACATGTTGATATGGTTGTGATTTTTTTTCTGACTGCGGTTTCAAAACCATGCACCAGAATCCACTTCTTTCAACTCAGTAATACCTTTTGGATGTGTACCTAGAGTTTAAAGCAGAAAAAACGGAACTTTTAGAATTTTCATTTTTTGACCAAAACGACAGCCCCGGGGGTTATTAACATGTTGATATGGTTGGGATTTTTTTTCTGACTGCGGTTTCAAAACCATGCACCAGAATCCACTTCTTTCAACTCAGTAATACATTTTGGATGTGTACCTAGAGTTTAAAGCAGAAAAAACAGAACTTTTAGAATTTTCATTTTTTGACCAAAACGACAGCCCCGGGGGTTATAAACATGTTGATATGGATGTGATTTTTTTTCTGACTGCGGTTTCAAAACCATGCACCAGAATCCACTTCTTTCAACTCAGTAATACATTTTGGATGTGTACCTAGAGTTTAAAGCAGAAAAAACTGAACTTTTAGAATTTTCATTTTTTGACCAAAACGACAGCCCTGGGGGTTATTAACATGTTGATATGGTTGTGATTTTTTTTCTGACTTTGGTTTCAAAACCATGCACCAGAATCCACTTCTTTCAACTCAGTAATACATTTTGGATGTGTACCTAGAGTTTAAAGCAGAAAAAACGGAACTTTTAGAATTTTCATGTTTTGACCAAAACGACAGCCCCGGGGGTTATAAACATGTTGATATGGATGTGATTTTTTTTCTGACTGCGGTTTCAAAACCATGCACCAGAATCCACTTCTTTCAACTCAGTAATACATTTTGGATGTGTACCTAGAGTTTAAAGCAGAAAAAACGGAACTTTTAGAATTTTCATTTTTTGACCAAAACGACAGCCCCGGGGGTTATAAACATGTTGATATGGTTGTGATTTTTTTTCTGACTGCGGTTTCAAAACCATGCACCAGAATCCACTTCTTTCAACTCAGTAATACATTTTGGATGTGTACCTAGAGTTTAAAGCAGAAAAAACGGAACTTTTAGAATTTTCATTTTTTGACCAAAACGACAGCCCCGGGGGTTATAAACATGTTGATATGGATGTGATTTTTTTCTGACTGCGGTTTCAAAACCATGCACCAGAATCCACTTCTTTCAACTCAGTAATACATTTTGGATGTGTACCTAGAGTTTAAAGCAGAAAAAACTGAACTTTTAGAATTTTCATTTTTTGACCAAAACGACAGCCCTGGGGGTTATTAACATGTTGATATGGTTGTGATTTTTTTTCTGACTTTGGTTTCAAAACCATGCACCAGAATCCACTTCTTTCAACTCAGTAATACATTTTGGATGTGTACCTAGAGTTTAAAGCAGAAAAAACGGAACTTTTAGAATTTTAATTTTTTGACCAAAACGACAGCCCCGGGGGTTATAAACATGTTGATATGGATGTGATTTTTTTTCTGACTGCGATTTCAAAACCATGCACCAGAATCCACTTCTTTCAACTCAGTAATACATTTTGGATGTGTACCTAGAGTTTAAAGCAGAAAAAACGGAACTTTTAGAATTTTCATGTTTTGACCAAAACGACAGCCCCGGGGGTTATAAATATGTTGATATGGATGTGATTTTTTTTCTGACTGCGGTTTCAAAACCATGCACCAGAATCCACTTCTTTCAACTCAGTAATACATTTTGGATGTGTACCTAGAGTTTAAAGCAGAAAAAACGGAACTTTTAGAATTTTCATTTTTTGACCAAAACGACAGCCCCGGGGGTTATAAACATGTTGATATGGTTGTGATTTTTTTTCTGACTGCGGTTTCAAAACCATGCACCAGAATCCACTTCTTTCAACTCAGTAATACATTTTGGATGTGTACCTAGAGTTTAAAGCAGAAAAACATGAACTTTTAGAATTTTCATTTTTTGACCAAAACGACAGCCCCGGGGGTTATAAACATGTTGATATGGATGTGATTTTTTTTCTGACTGCGGTTTCAAAACCATGCACCAGAATCCACTTCTTTCAACTCAGTAATACATTTTGGATGTGTACCTAGAGTTTAAAGCAGAAAAAACGGAACTTTTAGAATTTTCATTTTTTGACCAAAACGACAGCCCCGGGGGTTATAAACATGTTGATATGGTTGTGATTTTTTTTCTGACTGCGGTTTCAAAACCATGCACCAGAATCCACTTTTTTCAACTCAGTAATACATTTTGGATGTGTACCTAGAGTTTAAAGCAGAAAAAACGGAACTTTTAGAATTTTCATTTTTTGACCAAAACGACAGCCCCGGGGGTTATTAACATGTTGATATGGTTGTGATTTTTTTTCTGACTGCGGTTTCAAAACCATGCACCAGAATCCACTTCTTTCAACTCAGTAATACATTTTGGATGTGTACCTAGAGTTTAAAGCAGAAAAAACGGAACTTTTAGAATTTTCATTTTTTGACCAAAACGACAGCCCCGGGGGTTATTAACATGTTGATATGGTTGTGATTTTTTTTCTGACTGCGGTTTCAAAACCATGCACCAGAATCCACTTCTTTCAACTCAGTAATACATTTTGGATGTGTACCTAGAGTTTAAAGCAGAAAAAACGGAACTTTTAGAATTTTTATTTTTTGACCAAAACGACAGCCCCGGGGGTTATAAACATGTTGATATGGTTGTGATTTTTTTCTGACTGCGGTTTCAAAACCATGCACCAGAATCCACTTCTTTCAACTCAGTAATACATTTTGGATGTGTACCTAGAGTTTAAAGCTGAAAAAACGGAAACTTTTAGAATTTTCATTTTTTGACCAAAACGACAGCCCCGGGGGTTATAAACATGTTGATATGGATGTGATTTTTTTTCTGACTGCGGTTTCAAAACCATGCACCAGAATCCACTTCTTTCAACTCAGTAATACATTTTGGATGTGTACCTAGAGTTTAAAGCAGAAAAAACGGAACTTTTAGAATTTTCATTTTTTGACCAAAACGACAGCCCCGGGGGTTATAAACATGTTGATATGGATGTGATTTTTTTTCTGACTGCGGTTTCAAAACCATGCACCAGAATCCACTTCTTTCAACTCAGTAATACATTTTGGATGTGTACCTAGAGTTTAAAGCAGAAAAAACGGAACTTTTAGAATTTTCATTTTTTGACCAAAACGACAGCCCCGGGGGTTATAAACATGTTGATATGGATGTGATTTTTTTCTGACTGCGGTTTCAAAACCATGCACCAGAATCCACTTCTTTCAACTCAGTAATACATTTTGGATGTGTACCTAGAGTTTAAAGCAGAAAAAACGGAACTTTTAGAATTTTCATTTTTTGACCAAAACGACAGCCCCGGGGGTTATTAACATGTTGATATGGTTGTGATTTTTTTTCTGACTGCGGTTTCAAAACCATGCACCAGAATCCACTTCTTTCAACTCAGTAATACATTTTGGATGTGTACCTAGAGTTTAAAGCAGAAAAAACGGAACTTTTAGAATTTTTATTTTTTGACCAAAACGACAGCCCCGGGGGTTATAAACATGTTGATATGGTTGTGATTTTTTTCTGACTGCGGTTTCAAAACCATGCACCAGAATCCACTTCTTTCAACTCAGTAATACATTTTGGATGTGTACCTAGAGTTTAAAGCTGAAAAAACGGAAACTTTTAGAATTTTCATTTTTTGACCAAAACGACAGCCCCGGGGGTTATAAACATGTTGATATGGATGTGATTTTTTTTCTGACTGCGGTTTCAAAACCATGCACCAGAATCCACTTCTTTCAACTCAGTAATACATTTTGGATGTGTACCTAGAGTTTAAAGCAGAAAAAACGGAACTTTTAGAATTTTCATTTTTTGACCAAAACGACAGCCCCGGGGGTTATAAACATGTTGATATGGATGTGATTTTTTTTCTGACTGCGGTTTCAAAACCATGCACCAGAATCCACTTCTTTCAACTCAGTAATACATTTTGGATGTGTACCTAGAGTTTAAAGCAGAAAAAACGGAACTTTTAGAATTTTCATTTTTTGACCAAAACGACAGCCCCGGGGGTTATAAACATGTTGATATGGATGTGATTTTTTTCTGACTGCGGTTTCAAAACCATGCACCAGAATCCACTTCTTTCAACTCAGTAATACATTTTGGATGTGTACCTAGAGTTTAAAGCAGAAAAAACGGAACTTTTAGAATTTTCATTTTTTGACCAAAACGACAGCCCCGGGGGTTATTAACATGTTGATATGGTTGTGATTTTTTTTCTGACTTTGGTTTCAAAACCATGCACCAGAATCCACTTCTTTCAACTCAGTAATACATTTTGGATGTGTACCTAGAGTTTAAAGCAGAAAAAACGGAACTTTTAGAATTTTAATTTTTTGACCAAAACGACAGCCCCGGGGGTTATAAACATGTTGATATGGATGTGATTTTTTTTCTGACTGCGATTTCAAAACCATGCACCAGAATCCACTTCTTTCAACTCAGTAATACATTTTGGATATGTACCTAGAGTTTAAAGCAGAAAAAACGGAACTTTTAGAATTTTCATTTTTTGACCAAAACGACAGCCCCGGGGGTTATAAACATGTTGATATGGTTGTGATTTTTTTTCTGACTGCGGTTTCAAAACCATGCACCAGAATCCACTTCTTTCAACTCAGTAATACATTTTGGATGTGTACCTAGAGTTTAAAGCAGAAAAAATGGAACTTTTAGAATTTTCATTTTTTGACCAAAACGACAGCCCCGGGGGTTATTAACATGTTGATATGGTTGTGATTTTTTTTCTGACTGCAGTTTCAAAACCATGCACCAGAATCCACTTCTTTCAACTCAGTAATACATTTTGGATGTGTACCTAGAGTTTAAAGCAGAAAAAACGGAACTTTTAGAATTTTCATTTTTTGACCAAAACGACAGCCCCGGGGGTTATAAACATGTTGATATGGTTGTGATTTTTTTTCTGACTGCGGTTTCAAAACCATGCACCAGAATCCACTTCTTTCAACTCAGTAATACATTTTGGATGTGTACCTAGAGTTTAAAGCAGAAAAAACGGAACTTTTAGAATTTTCATTTTTTGACCAAAACGACAGCCCCGGGGGTTATTAACATGTTGATATGGTTGTGATTTTTTTTCTGACTGCGGTTTCAAAACCATGCACCAGAATCCACTTCTTTCAACTCAGTAATACCTTTTGGATGTGTACCTAGAGTTTAAAGCAGAAAAAACGGAACTTTTAGAATTTTCATTTTTTGACCAAAACGACAGCCCCGGGGGTTATTAACATGTTGATATGGTTGGGATTTTTTTTCTGACTGCGGTTTCAAAACCATGCACCAGAATCCACTTCTTTCAACTCAGTAATACATTTTGGATGTGTACCTAGAGTTTAAAGCAGAAAAAACTGAACTTTTAGAATTTTCATTTTTTGACCAAAACGACAGCCCCGGGGGTTATAAACATGTTGATATGGATGTGATTTTTTTTCTGACTGCGGTTTCAAAACCATGCACCAGAATCCACTTCTTTCAACTCAGTAATACATTTTGGATGTGTACCTAGAGTTTAAAGCAGAAAAAACGGAACTTTTAGAATTTTCATGTTTTGACCAAAACGACAGCCCCGGGGGTTATAAACATGTTGATATGGATGTGATTTTTTTTCTGACTGCGGTTTCAAAACCATGCACCAGAATCCACTTCTTTCAACTCAGTAATACATTTTGGATGTGTACCTAGAGTTTAAAGCAGAAAAAACGGAACTTTTAGAATTTTCATTTTTTGACCAAAACGACAGCCCCGGGGGTTATAAACATGTTGATATGGTTGTGATTTTTTTTCTGACTGCGGTTTCAAAACCATGCACCAGAATCCACTTCTTTCAACTCAGTAATACATTTTGGATGTGTACCTAGAGTTTAAAGCAGAAAAAACGGAACTTTTAGAATTTTCATTTTTTGACCAAAGCGACAGCCCCGGGGGTTATAAACATGTTGATATGGATGTGATTTTTTTCTGACTGCGGTTTCAAAACCATGCACCAGAATCCACTTCTTTCAACTCAGTAATACATTTTGGATGTGTACCTAGAGTTTAAAGCAGAAAAAACTGAACTTTTAGAATTTTCATTTTTTGACCAAAACGACAGCCCTGGGGGTTATTAACATGTTGATATGGTTGTGATTTTTTTTCTGACTTTGGTTTCAAAACCATGCACCAGAATCCACTTCTTTCAACTCAGTAATACATTTTGGATGTGTACCTAGAGTTTAAAGCAGAAAAAACGGAACTTTTAGAATTTTCATGTTTTGACCAAAACGACAGCCCCGGGGGTTATAAACATGTTGATATGGTTGTGATTTTTTTTCTGACTGCGGTTTCAAAACCATGCACCAGAATCCACTTCTTTCAACTCAGTAATACATTTTGGATGTGTACCTAGAGTTTAAAGCAGAAAAAATGGAACTTTTAGAATTTTCATTTTTTGACCAAAACGACAGCCCCGGGGGTTATTAACATGTTGATATGGTTGTGATTTTTTTTCTGACTGCAGTTTCAAAACCATGCACCAGAATCCACTTCTTTCAACTCAGTAATACATTTTGGATGTGTACCTAGAGTTTAAAGCAGAAAAAACGGAACTTTTAGAATTTTCATTTTTTGACCAAAACGACAGCCCCGGGGGTTATAAACATGTTGATATGGTTGTGATTTTTTTTCTGACTGCGGTTTCAAAACCATGCACCAGAATCCACTTCTTTCAACTCAGTAATACATTTTGGATGTGTACCTAGAGTTTAAAGCAGAAAAAACGGAACTTTTAGAATTTTCATTTTTTGACCAAAACGACAGCCCCGGGGGTTATTAACATGTTGATATGGTTGTGATTTTTTTTCTGACTGCGGTTTCAAAACCATGCACCAGAATCCACTTCTTTCAACTCAGTAATACCTTTTGGATGTGTACCTAGAGTTTAAAGCAGAAAAAACGGAACTTTTAGAATTTTCATTTTTTGACCAAAACGACAGCCCCGGGGGTTATTAACATGTTGATATGGTTGGGATTTTTTTTCTGACTGCGGTTTCAAAACCATGCACCAGAATCCACTTCTTTCAACTCAGTAATACATTTTGGATGTGTACCTAAAGTTTAAAGCAGAAAAAACGGAACTTTTAGAATTTTTATTTTTTGACCAAAACGACAGCCCCGGGGGTTATAAACATGTTGATATGGTTGTGATTTTTTTCTGACTGCGGTTTCAAAACCATGCACCAGAATCCACTTCTTTCAACTCAGTAATACATTTTGGATGTGTACCTAGAGTTTAAAGCAGCAAAAACGGAACTTTTAGAATTTTCATTTTTTGACCAAAACGACAGCCCCGGGGGTTATAAACATGTTGATATGGATGTGATTTTTTTTCTGACTGCGGTTTCAAAACCATGCACCAGAATCCACTTCTTTCAACTCAGTAATACATTTTGGATGTGTACCTAGAGTTTAAAGCAGAAAAAACGGAAACTTTTAGAATTTTAATTTTTTGACCAAAACGACAGCCCCGGGGGTTATAAACATGTTGATATGGATGTGATTTTTTTTCTGACTGCGGTTTCAAAACCATGCACCAGAATCCACTTCTTTCAACTCAGTAATACATTTTGGATGTGTACCTAGAGTTTAAAGCAGAAAAAACGGAACTTTTCGAATTTTCATTTTTTGACCAAAACGACAGCCCCGGGGGTTATAAACATGTTGATATGGTTGTGATTTTTTTTCTGACTGCGGTTTCAAAACCATGCACCAGAATCCACTTCTTTTAACGCAGTAATACATTTTGGATGTGTACCTAGAGTTTAAAGCAGAAAAAACGGAACTTTTAGAATTTTAATTTTTTGACCAAAATGACAGCCCCGGGGGTTATAAACATGTTGATATGGTTGTGATTTTTTTTCTGACTGCGGTTTCAAAACCATGCACCAGAATCCACTTCTTTTAACGCAGTAATACATTTTGGATGTGTACCTAGAGTTTAAAGCAGAAAAAACGGAACTTTTAGAATTTTAATTTTTTGACCAAAATGACAGCCCCGGGGGTTATAAACATGTTGATATGGATGTGATTTTTTTTCTGACTGCGGTTTCAAAACCATGCACCAGAATCCACTTCTTTCAACTCAGTAATACATTTTGGATGTGTACCTAGAGTTTAAAGCAGAAAAAACGGAACTTTTAAAATTTTCATTTTTTGACCAAAACGACAGCCCCGGGGGTTATAAACATGTTGATATGGTTGTGATTTTTTTTCTGACTGCGGTTTTAAAACCATGCACCAGAATCCACTTCTTTCAACTCAGTAATACATTTTGGATGTGTACCTAGAGTTTAAAGCAGAAAAAAAGGAACTTTTAGAATTTTCATGTTTTGACCAAAACGACAGCCCCGGGGGTTATAAACATGTTGATATGGATGTGATTTTTTTTCTGACTGCGGTTTCAAAACCATGCACCAGAATCCACTTCTTTCAACTCAGTAATACATTTTGGATGTGTACCTAGAGTTTAAAGCAGAAAAAACTGAACTTTTAGAATTTTCATTTTTTGACCAAAACGACAGCCCCGGGGGTTATAAACATGTTGATATGGTTGTGATTTTTTTTCTGACTGCGGTTTCAAAACTATGCACCAGAATCCA
The DNA here is from genome assembly GCF_055691185.1 of Crinia signifera. NCBI lineage: Eukaryota > Metazoa > Chordata > Amphibia > Anura > Myobatrachidae > Crinia > Crinia signifera. The sequence goes on along the minus strand of NW_028142060.1, from coordinate 232,376 downwards.
CTTCTTTCAACTCAGTAATACATTTTGGATGTGTACCTAGAGTTTAAAGCAGAAAAAACGGAACTTTTAGAATTTTCATTTTTTGACCAAAACGACAGCCCCGGGGGTTATAAACATGTTGATGTGGTTGTGATTTTTTTTCTGACTGCGGTTTCAAAACCATGCACCAGAATCCACTTCTTTCAACTCAGTAATACATTTTGGATGTGTACCTAGAGTTTAAAGCAGAAAAACATGAACTTTTAGAATTTTCATTTTTTGACCAAAACGACAGCCCCGGGGGTTATAAACATGTTGATATGGATGTGATTTTTTTTCTGACTGCGGTTTCAAAACCATGCACCAGAATCCACTTCTTTCAACTCAGTAATACATTTTGGATGTGTACCTAGAGTTTAAAGCAGAAAAAACAGAACTTTTAGAATTTTCATTTTTTGACCAAAACGACAGCCCCGGGGGTTATAAACATGTTGATATGGTTGTGATTTTTTTTCTGACTGCGGTTTCAAAACCATGCACCAGAATCCACTTCTTTCAACTCAGTAATACATTTTGGATGTGTACCTAGAGTTTAAAGCAGAAAAAACGGAAACTTTTAGAATTTTCATTTTTTGACCAAAACGACAGCCCCGGGGGTTATAAACATGTTGATATGGTTGTGATTTTTTTTCTGACTGCGGTTTCAAAACCATGCACCAGAATCCACTTCTTTCAACTCAGTAATACATTTTGGATGTGTACCTAGAGTTTAAAGCAGAAAAAACGGAACTTTTAGAATTTTAATTTTTTGACCAAAAAAACAGCCCCGGGGGTTATAAACATGTTGATATGGATGTGATTTTTTTTCTGACTGCGGTTTCAAAACCATGCACCAGAATCCACTTCTTTCAACTCAGTAATACATTTTGGATGTGTACCTAGAGTTTAAAGCAGAAAAAACTGAACTTTTAGAATTTTCATTTTTTGACCAAAACGACAGCCCCGGGGGTTATAAACATGTTGATATGGTTGTGATTTTTTTTCTGACTGCGGTTTCAAAACTATGCACCAGAATCCACTTCTTTCAACTCAGTAATACATTTTGGATGTGTACCTAGAGTTTAAAGCAGAAAAAACGGAACTTTTAGAATTTTAATTTTTTGACCAAAACGACAGCCCCGGGGGTTATAAACATGTTGATGTGGTTGTGATTTTTTTTCTGACTGCGGTTTCAAAACCATGCACCAGAATCCACTTCTTTCAACTCAGTAATACATTTTGGATGTGTACCTAGAGTTTAAAGCAGAAAAACATGAACTTTTAGAATTTTCATTTTTTGACCAAAACGACAGCCCCGGGGGTTATAAACATGTTGATATGGATGTGATTTTTTTTCTGACTGCGGTTTCAAAACCATGCACCAGAATCCACTTCTTTCAACTCAGTAATACATTTTGGATGTGTACCTAGAGTTTAAAGCAGAAAAAACAGAACTTTTAGAATTTTCATTTTTTGACCAAAACGACAGCCCCGGGGGTTATAAACATGTTGATATGGTTGTGATTTTTTTTCTGACTGCGGTTTCAAAACCATGCACCAGAATCCACTTCTTTCAACTCAGTAATACATTTTGGATGTGTACCTAGAGTTTAAAGCAGAAAAAACGGAAACTTTTAGAATTTTCATTTTTTGACCAAAACGACAGCCCCGGGGGTTATAAACATGTTGATATGGTTGTGATTTTTTTTCTGACTGCGGTTTCAAAACCATGCACCAGAATCCACTTCTTTCAACTCAGTAATACATTTTGGATGTGTACCTAGAGTTTAAAGCAGAAAAAACGGAACTTTTAGAATTTTAATTTTTTGACCAAAAAAACAGCCCCGGGGGTTATAAACATGTTGATATGGATGTGATTTTTTTTCTGACTGCGGTTTCAAAACCATGCACCAGAATCCACTTCTTTCAACTCAGTAATACATTTTGGATGTGTACCTAGAGTTTAAAGCAGAAAAAACTGAACTTTTAGAATTTTCATTTTTTGACCAAAACGACAGCCCCGGGGGTTATTAACATGTTGATATGGTTGTGATTTTTTTTCTGACTGCGGTTTCAAAACCATGCACCAGAATCCACTTCTTTCAACTCAGTAATACATTTTGGTTGTGTACCTAGAGTTTAAAGCAGAAAAAACTGAACTTTTAGAATTTTCATTTTTTGACCAAAACGACAGCCCCGGGGGTTATTAACATGTTGATATGGTTGTGATTTTTTTTCTGACTGCAGTTTCAAAACCATGCACCAGAATCCACTTCTTTCAACTCAGTAATACATTTTGGATGTGTACCTAGAGTTTAAAGCAGAAAAAACTGAACTTTTAGAATCTTTATTTTTTGACCAAAACGACAGCCCCGGGGGTTATAAACATGTTGATATGGTTGTGATTTTTTTTCTGACTGCAGTTTCAAAACCATGCACCAGAATCCACTTCTTTCAACTCAGTAATACATTTTGGATGTGTACCTAGAGTTTAAAGCAGAAAAAACGGAAACTTTTAGAATTTTCATTTTTTGACCAAAACGACAGCCCCGGGGGTTATAAACATGTTGATATGGTTGTGATTTTTTTTCTGACTGCGGTTTCAAAACCATGCACCAGAATCCACTTCTTTCAACTCAGTAATACATTTTGGATGTGTACCTAGAGTTTAAAGCAGAAAAAACGGAACTTTTAGAATTTTCATTTTTTGACCAAAACGACAGCCCCGGGGGTTATAAACATGTTGATATGGATGTGATTTTTTTTCTGACTGCGGTTTCAAAACCATGCACCAGAATCCACTTCTTTCAACTCAGTAATACATTTTGGATGTGTACCTAGAGTTTAAAGCAGAAAAAACGGAACTTTTCGAATTTTCATTTTTTGACCAAAACGACAGCCCCGGGGGTTATAAACATGTTGATATGGTTGTGATTTTTTTTCTGACTGCGGTTTCAAAACCATGCACCAGAATCCACTTCTTTCAACGCAGTAATACATTTTGGATGTGTACCTAGAGTTTAAAGCAGAAAAAACGGAACTTTTAGAATTTTAATTTTTTGACCAAAATGACAGCCCCGGGGGTTATAAACATGTTGATATGGATGTGATTTTTTTTCTGACTGCGGTTTCAAAACCATGCACCAGAATCCACTTCTTTCAACTCAGTAATACATTTTGGATGTGTACCTAGAGTTTAAAGCAGAAAAAACGGAACTTTTAAAATTTTCATTTTTTGACCAAAACGACAGCCCCGGGGGTTATAAACATGTTGATATGGTTGTGATTTTTTTTCTGACTGCGGTTTTAAAACCATGCACCAGAATCCACTTCTTTCAACTCAGTAATACATTTTGGATGTGTACCTAGAGTTTAAAGCAGAAAAAAAGGAACTTTTAGAATTTTCATGTTTTGACCAAAACGACAGCCCCGGGGGTTATAAACATGTTGATATGGATGTGATTTTTTTTCTGACTGCGGTTTCAAAACCATGCACCAGAATCCACTTCTTTCAACTCAGTAATACATTTTGGATGTGTACCTAGAGTTTAAAGCAGAAAAAACTGAACTTTTAGAATTTTCATTTTTTGACCAAAACGACAGCCCCGGGGGTTATAAACATGTTGATATGGTTGTGATTTTTTTTCTGACTGCGGTTTCAAAACTATGCACCAGAATCCACTTCTTTCAACTCAGTAATACATTTTGGATGTGTACCTAGAGTTTAAAGCAGAAAAAACGGAACTTTTAGAATTTTCATTTTTTGACCAAAACGACAGCCCCGGGGGTTATAAACATGTTGATGTGGTTGTGATTTTTTTTCTGACTGCGGTTTCAAAACCATGCACCAGAATCCACTTCTTTCAACTCAGTAATACATTTTGGATGTGTACCTAGAGTTTAAAGCAGAAAAACATGAACTTTTAGAATTTTCATTTTTTGACCAAACGACAGCCCCGGGGGTTATAAACATGTTGATATGGATGTGATTTTTTTTCTGACTGCGGTTTCAAAACCATGCACCAGAATCCACTTCTTTCAACTCAGTAATACATTTTGGATGTGTACCTAGAGTTTAAAGCAGAAAAAACAGAACTTTTAGAATTTTAATTTTTTGACCAAAACGACAGCCCCGGGGGTTATAAACATGTTGATATGGTTGTGATTTTTTTTCTGACTGCGGTTTCAAAACCATGCACCAGAATCCACTTCTTTCAACTCAGTAATACATTTTGGATGTGTACCTAGAGTTTAAAGCAGAAAAAACGGAAACTTTTAGAATTTTCATTTTTTGACCAAAACGACAGCCCCGGGGGTTATAAACATGTTGATATGGTTGTGATTTTTTTTCTGACTGCGGTTTCAAAACCATGCACCAGAATCCACTTCTTTCAACTCAGTAATACATTTTGGATGTGTACCTAGAGTTTAAAGCAGAAAAAACGGAACTTTTAGAATTTTAATTTTTTGAACAAAAAAACAGCCCCGGGGGTTATAAACATGTTGATATGGATGTGATTTTTTTTCTGACTGCGGTTTCAAAACCATGCACCAGAATCCACTTCTTTCAACTCAGTAATACATTTTGGATGTGTACCTAGAGTTTAAAGCAGAAAAAACAGAACTTTTAGAATTTTCATTTTTTGACCAAAACGACAGCCCCGGGGGTTATTAACATGTTGATATGGTTGTGATTTTTTTTCTGACTGCGGTTTCAAAACCATGCACCAGAATCCACTTCTTTCAACTCAGTAATACATTTTGGTTGTGTACCTAGAGTTTAAAGCAGAAAAAACTGAACTTTTAGAATTTTCATTTTTTTACCAAAACGACAGCCCCGGGGGTTATTAACATGTTGATATGGTTGTGATTTTTTTTCTGACTGCAGTTTCAAAACCATGCACCAGAATCCACTTCTTTCAACTCAGTAATACATTTTGGATGTGTACCTAGAGTTTAAAGCAGAAAAAACGGAACTTTTAGAATTTTTATTTTTTGACCAAAACGACAGCCCCGGGGGTTATAAACATGTTGATATGGTTGTGATTTTTTTCTGAGTGCGGTTTCAAAACCATGCACCAGAATCCACTTCTTTTAACTCAGTAATACATTTTGGATGTGTACCTAGAGTTTAAAGCAGAAAAAACGGAACTTTTAGAATTTTCATTTTTTGACCAAAACGACAGCCCCGGGGGTTATAAACATGTTGATATGGTTGTGATTTTTTTTCTGACTGCGGTTTCAAAACCATGCACCAGAATCCACTTCTTTCAACTCAGTAATACATTTTGGATGTGTACCTAGAGTTTAAAGCAGAAAAAACGGAACTTTTAGAATTTAAATTTTTTGACCAAAACGACAGCCCCGGGGGTTATAAACATGTTGATATGGATGTGATTTTTTTTCTGACTGCGGTTTCAAAACCATGCACCAGAATCCACTTCTTTCAACTCAGTAATACATTTTGGATGTGTACCTAGAGTTTAAAGCAGAAAAAACGGAACTTTTAGAATTTTCATTTTTTGACCAAAACGACAGCCCCGGGGGTTATAAACATGTTGATATGGTTGTGATTTTTTTTCTGACTGCGGTTTCAAAACCATGCACCAGAATCCACTTCTTTCAACTCAGTAATACATTTTGGATGTGTACCTAGAGTTTAAAGCAGAAAAAACGGAACTTTTAGAATTTTCATGTTTTGACCAAAACGACAGCCCCAGGGGTTATAAACATGTTGATATGGATGTGATTTTTTTTCTGACTGCGGCTTCAAAACCATGCACCAGAATCCACTTCTTTCAACTCAGTAATACATTTTGGATGTGTACCTAGAGTTTAAAGCAGAAAAAACTGAACTTTTAGAATTTTCATGTTTTGACCAAAACGACAGCCCCGGGGGTTATAAACATGTTGATATGGATGTGATTTTTTTTCTGACTGCGGTTTCAAAACCATGCACCAGAATCCACTTCTTTCAACTCAGTAATACATTTTGGATGTGTACCTAGAGTTTAAAGCAGAAAAAACGGAACTTTTAGAATTTTCATTTTTTGACCAAAACGACAGCCCCGGGGGTTATAAACATGTTGATATGGTTGTGATTTTTTTTCTGACTGCGGTTTCAAAACCATGCACCAGAATCCACTTTTTTCAACTCAGTAATACATTTTGGATGTGTACCTAGAGTTTAAAGCAGAAAAAACGGAACTTTTAGAATTTTCATGTTTTGACCAAAACGACAGCCCCGGTGGTTATAAACATGTTGATATGGATGTGATTTTTTTTCTGACTGCGGTTTCAAAACCATGCACCAGAATCCACTTCTTTCAACTCAGTAATACATTTTGGATGTGTACCTAGAGTTTAAAGCAGAAAAAACTGAACTTTTAGAATTTTCATGTTTTGACCAAAACGACAGCCCCGGGGGTTATAAACATGTTGATATGGATGTGATTTTTTTTCTGACTGCGGTTTCAAAACCATGCACCAGAATCCACTTCTTTCAACTCAGTAATACATTTTGGATGTGTACCTAGAGTTTAAAGCAGAAAAAACTGAACTTTTAGAATTTTCATTTTTTGACCAAAACGACAGCCCCGGGGGTTATAAACATGTTGATATGGTTGTGATTTTTTTTCTGACTGCGGTTTCAAAACTATGCACCAGAATCCACTTCTTTCAACTCAGTAATACATTTTGGATGTGTACCTAGAGTTTAAAGCAGAAAAAACGGAACTTTTAGAATTTTCATTTTTTGACCAAAACGACAGCCCCGGGGGTTATAAACATGTTGATATGGTTGTGATTTTTTTTCTGACTGCGGTTTCAAAACTATGCACCAGAATCCACTTCTTTCAACTCAGTAATACCTTTTGGATGTGTACCTAGAGTTTAAAGCAGAAAAAACGGAACTTTTAGAATTTTCATTTTTTGACCAAAACGACAGCCCCGGGGGTTATTAACATGTTGATATGGTTGGGATTTTTTTTCTGACTGCGGTTTCAAAACCATGCACCAGAATCCACTTCTTTCAACTCAGTAATACATTTTGGATGTGTACCTAGAGTTTAAAGCAGAAAAAACAGAACTTTTAGAATTTTTATTTTTTGACCAAAACGACAGCCCCGGGGGTTATAAACATGTTGATATGGTTGTGATTTTTTTCTGACTGCGGTTTCAAAACCATGCACCAGAATCCACTTCTTTCAACTCAGTAATACATTTTGGATGTGTACCTAGAGTTTAAAGCAGCAAAAACGGAACTTTTAGAATTTTCATTTTTTGACCAAAACGACAGCCCCGGGGGTTATAAACATGTTGATATGGATGTGATTTTTTTTCTGACTGCGGTTTCAAAACCATGCACCAGAATCCACTTCTTTCAACTCAGTAATACATTTTGGATGTGTACCTAGAGTTTAAAGCAGAAAAAACGGAACTTTTAGAATTTTCATTTTTTGACCAAAACGACAGCCCCGGGGGTTATAAACATGTTGATATGGTTGTGATTTTTTTCTGACTGCGGTTTCAAAACCATGCACCAGAATCCACTTCTTTCAACTCAGTAATACATTTTGGATGTGTACCTAGAGTTTAAAGCAGAAAAAACGGAAACTTTTAGAATTTTCATTTTTTGACCAAAACGACAGCCCCGGGGGTTATAAACATGTTGATATGGTTGTGATTTTTTTTCTGACTGCGGTTTCAAAACCATGCACCAGAATCCACTTCTTTCAACTCAGTAATACATTTTGGATGTGTACCTAGAGTTTAAAGCAGAAAAAACGGAACTTTTAGAATTTTCATTTTTTGACCAAAACGACAGCCCCGGGGGTTATAAACATGTTGATATGGTTGTGATTTTTTTTCTGACTGCGGTTTCAAAACTATGCACCAGAATCCACTTCTTTCAACTCAGTAATACATTTTGGATGTGTACCTAGAGTTTAAAGCAGAAAAAACGGAACTTTTAGAATTTTCATTTTTTGACCAAAACGACAGCCCCGGGGGTTATAAACATGTTGATATGGTTGTGATTTTTTTTCTGACTGCGGTTTCAAAACTATGCACCAGAATCCACTTCTTTCAACTCAGTAATACCTTTTGGATGTGTACCTAGAGTTTAAAGCAGAAAAAACGGAACTTTTAGAATTTTCATTTTTTGACCAAAACGACAGCCCCGGGGGTTATTAACATGTTGATATGGTTGGGATTTTTTTTCTGACTGCGGTTTCAAAACCATGCACCAGAATCCACTTCTTTCAACTCAGTAATACATTTTGGATGTGTACCTAGAGTTTAAAGCAGAAAAAACGGAACTTTTAGAATTTTCATTTTTTGACCAAAACGACAGCCCCGGGGGTTATAAACATGTTGATATGGTTGTGATTTTTTTTCTGACTGCGGTTTCAAAACCATGCACCAGAATCCACTTTTTTCAACTCAGTAATACATTTTGGATGTGTACCTAGAGTTTAAAGCAGAAAAAACGGAACTTTTAGAATTTTCATGTTTTGACCAAAACGACAGCCCCGGGGGTTATAAACATGTTGATATGGATGTGATTTTTTTTCTGACTGCGGTTTCAAAACCATGCACCAGAATCCACTTCTTTCAACTCAGTAATACATTTTGGATGTGTACCTAGAGTTTAAAGCAGAAAAAACTGAACTTTTAGAATTTTCATGTTTTGACCAAAACGACAGCCCCGGGGGTTATAAACATGTTGATATGGATGTGATTTTTTTTCTGACTGCGGTTTCAAAACCATGCACCAGAATCCACTTCTTTCAACTCAGTAATACATTTTGGATGTGTACCTAGAGTTTAAAGCAGAAAAAACTGAACTTTTAGAATTTTCATTTTTTGACCAAAACGACAGCCCCGGGGGTTATAAACATGTTGATATGGTTGTGATTTTTTTTCTGACTGCGGTTTCAAAACTATGCACCAGAATCCACTTCTTTCAACTCAGTAATACATTTTGGATGTGTACCTAGAGTTTAAAGCAGAAAAAACGGAACTTTTAGAATTTTCATTTTTTGACCAAAACGACAGCCCCGGGGGTTATAAACATGTTGATATGGTTGTGATTTTTTTTCTGACTGCGGTTTCAAAACTATGCACCAGAATCCACTTCTTTCAACTCAGTAATACCTTTTGGATGTGTACCTAGAGTTTAAAGCAGAAAAAACGGAACTTTTAGAATTTTCATTTTTTGACCAAAACGACAGCCCCGGGGGTTATTAACATGTTGATATGGTTGGGATTTTTTTTCTGACTGCGGTTTCAAAACCATGCACCAGAATCCACTTCTTTCAACTCAGTAATACATTTTGGATGTGTACCTAGAGTTTAAAGCAGAAAAAACAGAACTTTTAGAATTTTTATTTTTTGACCAAAACGACAGCCCCGGGGGTTATAAACATGTTGATATGGTTGTGATTTTTTTCTGACTGCGGTTTCAAAACCATGCACCAGAATCCACTTCTTTCAACTCAGTAATACATTTTGGATGTGTACCTAGAGTTTAAAGCAGCAAAAACGGAACTTTTAGAATTTTCATTTTTTGACCAAAACGACAGCCCCGGGGGTTATAAACATGTTGATATGGATGTGATTTTTTTTCTGACTGCGGTTTCAAAACCATGCACCAGAATCCACTTCTTTCAACTCAGTAATACATTTTGGATGTGTACCTAGAGTTTAAAGCAGAAAAAACGGAACTTTTAGAATTTTCATTTTTTGACCAAAACGACAGCCCCGGGGGTTATAAACATGTTGATATGGTTGTGATTTTTTTCTGACTGCGGTTTCAAAACCATGCACCAGAATCCACTTCTTTCAACTCAGTAATACATTTTGGATGTGTACCTAGAGTTTAAAGCAGAAAAAACGGAAACTTTTAGAATTTTCATTTTTTGACCAAAACGACAGCCCCGGGGGTTATAAACATGTTGATATGGTTGTGATTTTTTTTTTGACTGCGGTTTCAAAACCATGCACCAGAATCCACTTCTTTCAACTCAGTAATACATTTTGGATGTGTACCTAGAGTTTAAAGCAGAAAAAACGGAACTTTTAGAATTTTCATTTTTTGACCAAAACGACAGCCCCGGGGGTTATAAACATGTTGATATGGTTGTGATTTTTTTTCTGACTGCGGTTTCAAAACCATGCACCAGAATCCACTTCTTTCAACTCAGTAATACATTTTGGATGTGTACCTAGAGTTTAAAGCAGAAAAAACGGAACTTTTAGAATTTTCATTTTTTGACCAAAACGACAGCCCCGGGGGTTATTAACATGTTGATATGGTTGTGATTTTTTTTCTGACTGCGGTTTCAAAACCATGCACCAGAATCCACTTCTTTCAACTCAGTAATACCTTTTGGATGTGTACCTAGAGTTTAAAGCAGAAAAAACGGAACTTTTAGAATTTTCATTTTTTGACCAAAACGACAGCCCCGGGGGTTATTAACATGTTGATATGGTTGTGATTTTTTTTCTGACTGCGGTTTCAAAACCATGCACCAGAATCCACTTCTTTCAACTCAGTAATACATTTTGGATGTGTACCTAGAGTTTAAAGCAGAAAAAACGGAACTTTTAGAATTTTTATTTTTTGACCAAAACGACAGCCCCGGGGGTTATAAACATGTTGATATGGTTGTGATTTTTTTCTGACTGCGGTTTCAAAACCATGCACCAGAATCCACTTCTTTCAACTCAGTAATACATTTTGGATGTGTACCTAGAGTTTAAAGCAGCAAAAACGGAACTTTTAGAATTTTCATTTTTTGACCAAAACGACAGCCCCGGGGGTTATAAACATGTTGATATGGATGTGATTTTTTTTCTGACTGCGGTTTCAAAACCATGCACCAGAATCCACTTCTTTCAACTCAGTAATACATTTTGGATGTGTACCTAGAGTTTAAAGCAGAAAAAAACGGAACTTTTAGAATTTTCATTTTTTGACCAAAACGACAGCCCCGGGGGTTATAAACATGTTGATATGGTTGTGATTTTTTTCTGACTGCGGTTTCAAAACCATGCACCAGAATCCACTTCTTTCAACTCAGTAATACATTTTGGATGTGTACCTAGAGTTTAAAGCAGAAAAAACGGAAACTTTTAGAATTTTCATTTTTTGACCAAAACGACAGCCCCGGGGGTTATAAACATGTTGATATGGTTGTGATTTTTTTTCTGACTGCGGTTTCAAAACCATGCACCAGAATCCACTTCTTTCAACTCAGTAATACATTTTGGATGTGTACCTAGAGTTTAAAGCAGAAAAAACGGAACTTTTAGAATTTTCATTTTTTGACCAAAACGACAGCCCCGGGGGTTATAAACATGTTGATATGGTTGTGATTTTTTTTCTGACTGCGGTTTCAAAACCATGCACCAGAATCCACTTCTTTCAACTCAGTAATACATTTTGGATGTGTACCTAGAGTTTAAAGCAGAAAAAACGGAACTTTTAGAATTTTCATTTTTTGACCAAAACGACAGCCCCGGGGGTTATAAACATGTTGATATGGATGTGATTTTTTTTCTGACTGCGGTTTCAAAACCATGCACCAGAATCCACTTCTTTCAACTCAGTAATACATTTTGGATGTGTACCTAGAGTTTAAAGCAGAAAAAAAACGGAACTTTTAGAATTTTCATTTTTTGACCAAAACGACAGCCCCGGGGGTTATAAACATGTTGATATGGATGTGATTTTTTTTCTGACTGCGGTTTCAAAACCATGCACCAGAATCCACTTCTTTCAACTCAGTAATACATTTTGGATGTGTACCTAGAGTTTAAAGCAGAAAAAACGGAACTTTTAGAATTTTCATGTTTTGACCAAAACGACAGCCCCGGGGGTTATAAACATGTTGATATGGATGTGATTTTTTTTCTGACTGCGGTTTCAAAACCATGCACCAGAATCCACTTCTTTCAACTCAGTAATACATTTTGGATGTGTACCTAGAGTTTAAAGCAGAAAAAACTGAACTTTTAGAATTTTCATTTTTTGACCAAAACGACAGCCCCGGGGGTTATAAACATGTTGATATGGTTGTGATTTTTTTTCTGACTGCGGTTTCAAAACCATGCACCAGAATCCACTTCTTTCAACTCAGTAATACATTTTGGATGTGTACCTAGAGTTTAAAGCAGAAAAAACGGAACTTTTAGAATTTTCATGTTTTGACCAAAACGACAGCCCCGGGGGTTATAAACATGTTGATATGGATGTGATTTTTTTTCTGACTGCGGTTTCAAAACCATGCACCAGAATCCACTTCTTTCAACTCAGTAATACATTTTGGATGTGTACCTAGAGTTTAAAGCAGAAAAAACTGAACTTTTAGAATTTTCATTTTTTGACCAAAACGACAGCCCCGGGGGTTATAAACATGTTGATATGGTTGTGATTTTTTTTCTGACTGCGGTTTCAAAACTATGCACCAGAATCCACTTCTTTCAACTCAGTAATACATTTTGGATGTGTACCTAGAGTTTAAAGCAGAAAAAACGGAACTTTTAGAATTTTCATTTTTTGACCAAAACGACAGCCCCGGGGGTTATAAACATGTTGATGTGGTTGTGATTTTTTTTCTGACTGCGGTTTCAAAACCATGCACCAGAATCTACTTCTTTCAACTCAGTAATACATTTTGGATGTGTACCTAGAGTTTAAAGCAGAAAAACATGAACTTTTAGAATTTTCATTTTTTGACCAAAACGACAGCCCCGGGGGTTATAAACATGTTGATATGGATGTGATTTTTTTTCTGACTGCGGTTTCAAAACCATGCACTAGAATCCACTTCTTTCAACTCAGTAATACATTTTGGATGTGTACCTAGAGTTTAAAGCAGAAAAAACGGAAACTTTTAGAATTTTCATTTTTTGACCAAAACGACAGCCCCGGGGGTTATAAACATGTTGATATGGTTGTGATTTTTTTTCTGACTGCGGTTTCAAAACCATGCACCAGAATCCACTTCTTTCAACTCAGTAATACATTTTGGATGTGTACCTAGAGTTTAAAGCAGAAAAAACGGAACTTTTAGAATTTTAATTTTTTGACCAAAACGACAGCCCCGGGGGTTATAAACATGTTGATATGGATGTGATTTTTTTTCTGACTGCGGTTTCAAAACCATGCACCAGAATCCACTTCTTTCAACTCAGTAATACATTTTGGATGTGTACCTAGAGTTTAAAGCAGAAAAAACGGAACTTTTAGAATTTTCATTTTTTGACCAAAACGACAGCCCCGGGGGTTATAAACATGTTGATATGGTTGTGATTTTTTTTCTGACTGCGGTTTCAAAACCATGCACCAGAATCCACATCTTTCAACTCAGTAATACATTTTGGATGTGTACCTAGAGTTTAAAGCAGAAAAAACGGAACTTTTAGAATTTTCATGTTTTGACCAAAACGACAGCCCCGGGGGTTATAAACATGTTGATATGGATGTGATTTTTTTTCTGACTGCGGTTTCAAAACCATGCACCAGAATCCACTTCTTTCAACTCAGTAATACATTTTGGATGTGTACCTAGAGTTTAAAGCAGAAAAAACTGAACTTTTAGAATATTCATTTTTTGACCAAAACGACAGCCCCGGGGGTTATTAACATGTTGATATGGTTGTGATTTTTTTTTCTGACTGCGGTTTCAAAACCATGCACCAGAATCCACTTCTTTCAACTCAGTAATACATTTTGGTTGTGTACCTAGAGTTTAAAGCAGAAAAAACTGAACTTTTAGAATTTTCATTTTTTGACCAAAACGACAGCCCCGGGGGTTATTAACATGTTGATATGATTGTGATTTTTTTTTCTGACTGCAGTTTCAAAACCATGCACCAGAATCCACTTCTTTCAACTCTGTAATACATTTTGGATGTGTACCTAGAGTTTAAAGCAGAAAAAACGGAACTTTTAGAATTTTTATTTTTTGACCAAAACGACAGCCCCGGGGGTTATAAACATGTTGATATGGTTGTGATTTTTTTCTGAGTGCGGTTTCAAAACCATGCACCAGAATCCACTTCTTTTAACTCAGTAATACATTTTGGATGTGTACCTAGAGTTTAAAGCAGAAAAAACGGAACTTTTAGAATTTTCATTTTTTGACCAAAACGACAGCCCCGGGGGTTATAAACATGTTGATATGGTTGTGATTTTTTTTCTGACTGCGGTTTCAAAACCATGCACCAGAATCCACTTCTTTCAACTCAGTAATACATTTTGGATGTGTACCTAGAGTTTAAAGCAGAAAAAACTGAACTTTTAGAATTTTAATTTTTTGACCAAAACGACAGCCCCGGGGGTTATAAACATGTTGATATGGATGTGATTTTTTTTCTGACTGCGGTTTCAAAACCATGCACCAGAATCCACTTCTTTCAACTCAGTAATACATTTTGGATGTGTACCTAGAGTTTAAAGCAGAAAAAACGGAACTTTTAGAATTTTCATTTTTTGACCAAAACGACAGCCCCGGGGGTTATAAACATGTTGATATGGTTGTGATTTTTTTTCTGACTGCGGTTTCAAAACCATGCACCAGAATCCACTTCTTTCAACTCAGTAATACATTTTGGATGTGTACCTAGAGTTTAAAGCAGAAAAAACGGAACTTTTAGAATTTTCATGTTTTGACCAAAACGACAGCCCCGGGGGTTATAAACATGTTGATATGGATGTGATTTTTTTTCTGACTGCGGTTTCAAAACCATGCACCAGAATCCACTTCTTTCAACTCAGTAATACATTTTGGATGTGTACCTAGAGTTTAAAGCAGAAAAAACTGAACTTTTAGAATTTTCATGTTTTGACCAAAACGACAGCCCCGGGGGTTATAAACATGTTGATATGGATGTGATTTTTTTTCTGACTGCGGTTTCAAAACCATGCACCAGAATCCACTTCTTTCAACTCAGTAATACATTTTGGATGTGTACCTAGAGTTTAAAGCAGAAAAAACTGAACTTTTAGAATTTTCATTTTTTGACCAAAACGACAGCCCCGGGGGTTATAAACATGTTGATATGGTTGTGATTTTTTTTCTGACTGCGGTTTCAAAACTATGCACCAGAATCCACTTCTTTCAACTCAGTAATACATTTTGGATGTGTACCTAGAGTTTAAAGCAGAAAAAACGGAACTTTTAGAATTTTCATTTTTTGACCAAAACGACAGCCCCGGGGGTTATAAACATGTTGATATGGTTGTGATTTTTTTTCTGACTGCGGTTTCAAAACCATGCACCAGAATCCACTTCTTTCAACTCAGTAATACATTTTGGATGTGTACCTAGAGTTTAAAGCAGAAAAAACGGAAACTTTTAGAATTTTCATTTTTTGACCAAAACGACAGCCCCGGGGGTTATAAACATGTTGATATGGTTGTGATTTTTTTTCTGACTGCGGTTTCAAAACCATGCACCAGAATCCACTTCTTTCAACTCAGTAATACATTTTGGATGTGTACCTAGAGTTTAAAGCAGAAAAAACGGAACTTTTAGAATTTTAATTTTTTGACCAAAAAAACAGCCCCGGGGGTTATAAACATGTTGATATGGATGTGATTTTTTTTCTGACTGCGGTTTCAAAACCATGCACCAGAATCCACTTCTTTCAACTCAGTAATACATTTTGGATGTGTACCTAGAGTTTAAAGCAGAAAAAACGGAACTTTTAGAATTTTCATTTTTTGACCAAAACGACAGCCCCGGGGGTTATAAACATGTTGATATGGTTGTGATTTTTTTTCTGACTGCGGTTTCAAAACCATGCACCAGAATCCACTTCTTTCAACTCAGTAATACATTTTGGATGTGTACCTAGAGTTTAAAGCAGAAAAAACGGAACTTTTAGAATTTTCATGTTTTGACCAAAACGACAGCCCCGGGGGTTATAAACATGTTGATATGGATGTGATTTTTTTTCTGACTGCGGTTTCAAAACCATGCACCAGAATCCACTTCTTTCAACTCAGTAATACATTTTGGATGTGTACCTAGAGTTTAAAGCAGAAAAAACTGAACTTTTAGAATTTTCATTTTTTGACCAAAACGACAGCCCCGGGGGTTATTAACATGTTTATATGGTTGTGATTTTTTTTCTGACTGCGGTTTCAAAACCATGCACCAGAATCCACTTCTTTCAACTCAGTAATACATTTTGGTTGTGTACCTAGAGTTTAAAGCAGAAAAAACTGAACTTTTAGAATTTTCATTTTTTGACCAAAACGACAGCCCCGGGGGTTATTAACATGTTGATATGGTTGTGATTTTTTTTCTGACTGCAGTTTCAAAACCATGCACCAGAATCCACTTCTTTCAACTCAGTAATACATTTTGGATGTGTACCTAGAGTTTAAAGCAGAAAAAACGGAACTTTTAGAATTTTCATTTTTTGACCAAAACGACAGCCCCGGGGGTTATAAACATGTTGATATGGTTGTGATTTTTTTTCTGACTGCGGTTTCAAAACCATGCACCAGAATCCACTTCTTTCAACTCAGTAATACATTTTGGATGTGTACCTAGAGTTTAAAGCAGAAAAAACGGAACTTTTAGAATTTTAATTTTTTGACCAAAACGACAGCCCCGGGGGTTATAAACATGTTGATATGGATGTGATTTTTTTTCTGACTGCGGTTTCAAAACCATGCACCAGAATCCACTTCTTTCAACTCAGTAATACATTTTGGATGTGTACCTAGAGTTTAAAGCAGAAAAAACGGAACTTTTAGAATTTTCATTTTTTGACCAAAACGACAGCCCCGGGGGTTATAAACATGTTGATATGGTTGTGATTTTTTTTCTGACTGCGGTTTCAAAACCATGCACCAGAATCCACTTCTTTCAACTCAGTAATACATTTTGGATGTGTACCTAGAGTTTAAAGCAGAAAAAACGGAACTTTTAGAATTTTCATGTTTTGACCAAAACGACAGCCCCTGGGGTTATAAACATGTTGATATGGATGTGATTTTTTTTCTGACTGCGGTTTCAAAACCATGCACCAGAATCCACTTCTTTCAACTCAGTAATACATTTTGGATGTGTACCTAGAGTTTAAAGCAGAAAAAACTGAACTTTTAGAATTTTCATGTTTTGACCAAAACGACAGCCCCGGGGGTTATAAACATGTTGATATGGATGTGATTTTTTTTCTGACTGCGGTTTCAAAACCATGCACCAGAATCCACTTCTTTCAACTCAGTAATACATTTTGGATGTGTACCTAGAGTTTAAAGCAGAAAAAACTGAACTTTTAGAATTTTCATTTTTTGACCAAAACGACAGCCCCGGGGGTTATAAACATGTTGATATGGTTGTGATTTTTTTTCTGACTGCGGTTTCAAAACTATGCACCAGAATCCACTTCTTTCAACTCAGTAATACATTTTGGATGTGTACCTAGAGTTTAAAGCAGAAAAAACGGAACTTTTAGAATTTTCATTTTTTGACCAAAACGACAGCCCCGGGGGTTATAAACATGTTGATATGGTTGTGATTTTTTTTCTGACTGCGGTTTCAAAACTATGCACCAGAATCCACTTCTTTCAACTCAGTAATACCTTTTGGATGTGTACCTAGAGTTTAAAGCAGAAAAAACGGAACTTTTAGAATTTTCATTTTTTGACCAAAACGACAGCCCCGGGGGTTATTAACATGTTGATATGGTTGGGATTTTTTTTCTGACTGCGGTTTCAAAACCATGCACCAGAATCCACTTCTTTCAACTCAGTAATACATTTTGGATGTGTACCTAGAGTTTAAAGCAGAAAAAACGGAACTTTTAGAATTTTTATTTTTTGACCAAAACGACAGCCCCGGGGGTTATAAACATGTTGATATGGTTGTGATTTTTTTCTGACTGCGGTTTCAAAACCATGCACCAGAATCCACTTCTTTCAACTCAGTAATACATTTTGGATGTGTACCTAGAGTTTAAAGCAGAAAAAACGGAACTTTTAGAATTTTTATTTTTTGACCAAAACGACAGCCCCGGGGGTTATAAACATGTTGATATGGTTGTGATTTTTTTCTGACTGCGGTTTCAAAACCATGCACCAGAATCCACTTCTTTCAACTCAGTAATACATTTTGGATGTGTACCTAGAGTTTAAAGCAGCAAAAACGGAACTTTTAGAATTTTCATTTTTTGACCAAAACGACAGCCCCGGGGGTTATAAACATGTTGATATGGATGTGATTTTTTTCTGACTGCGGTTTCAAAACCATGCACCAGAATCCACTTCTTTCAACTCAGTAATACATTTTGGATGTGTACCTAGAGTTTAAAGCAGAAAAAACTGAACTTTTAGAATTTTCATTTTTTGACCAAAATGACTGCCCCGGGTGTTATAAACATGTTGATATGGTTGTGATTTTTTTCTGACTGCAGTTTCAAAACCATGCACCAGAATCCACTTCTTTCAACTCAGTAATACATTTTGGATGTGTACCTAGAGTTTAAAGCAGAAAAAACGGAAACTTTTAGAATTTTCATTTTTTGACCAAAACGACAGCCCCGGGGGTTATAAACATGTTGATATGGTTGTGATTTTTTTTCTGACTGCGGTTTCAAAACCATGCACCAGAATCCACTTCTTTCAACTCAGTAATACATTTTGGATGTGTACCTAGAGTTTAAAGCAGAAAAAACGGAACTTTTAGAATTTTCATTTTTTGACCAAAACGACAGCCCCGGGGGTTATAAACATGTTGATATGGTTGTGATTTTTTTTCTGACTGCGGTTTCAAAACCATGCACCAAAATCCACTTCTTTCAACTCAGTAATACATTTTGGATGTGTACCTAGAGTTTAAAGCAGAAAAAACGGAACTTTTAGAATTTTCATTTTTTGACCAAAACGACAGCCCCGGGGGTTATTAACATGTTGATATGGTTGTGATTTTTTTTCTGACTGCGGTTTCAAAACCATGCACCAGAATCCACTTCTTTCAACTCAGTAATACCTTTTGGATGTGTACCTAGAGTTTAAAGCAGAAAAAACGGAAACTTTTAGAATTTTCATTTTTTGACCAAAACGACAGCCCCGGGGGTTATAAACATGTTGATATGGTTGTGATTTTTTTTCTGACTGCGGTTTCAAAACCATGCACCAGAATCCACTTCTTTCAACTCAGTAATACATTTTGGATGTGTACCTAGAGTTTAAAGCAGAAAAAACGGAACTTTTAGAATTTTAATTTTTTGACCAAAACGACAGCCCCGGGGGTTATAAACATGTTGATATGGATGTGATTTTTTTTCTGACTGCGGTTTCAAAACCATGCACCAGAATCCACTTCTTTCAACTCAGTAATACATTTTGGATGTGTACCTAGAGTTTAAAGCAGAAAAAACGGAACTTTTAGAATTTTCATTTTTTGACCAAAACGACAGCCCCGGGGGTTATAAACATGTTGATATGGTTGGGATTTTTTTTCTGACTGCGGTTTCAAAACCATGCACCAGAATCCACTTCTTTCAACTCAGTAATACATTTTGGATGTGTACCTAGAGTTTAAAGCAGAAAAAACGGAACTTTTAGAATTTTAATTTTTTGACCAAAACGACAGCCCCGGGGGTTATAAACATGTTGATATGGATGTGATTTTTTTTCTGACTGCGGTTTCAAAACCATGCACCAGAATCCACTTCTTTCAACTCAGTAATACATTTTGGATGTGTACCTAGAGTTTAAAGCAGAAAAAACGGAACTTTTAGAATTTTCATTTTTTGACCAAAACGACAGCCCCGGGGGTTATAAACATGTTGATATGGTTGTGATTTTTTTTCTGACTGCGGTTTCAAAACCATGCACCAGAATCCACTTCTTTCAACTCAGTAATACATTTTGGATGTGTACCTAGAGTTTAAAGCAGAAAAAACGGAACTTTTAGAATTTTTATTTTTTGACCAAAACGACAGCCCCGGGGGTTATAAACATGTTGATATGGTTGTGATTTTTTTCTGACTGCGGTTTCAAAACCATGCACCAGAATCCACTTCTTTCAACTCAGTAATACATTTTGGATGTGTACCTAGAGTTTAAAGCAGCAAAAACGGAACTTTTAGAATTTTCATTTTTTGACCAAAACGACAGCCCCGGGGGTTATAAACATGTTGATATGGTTGTGATTTTTTTTCTGACTGCGGTTTCAAAACCATGCACCAGAATCCACTTCTTTCAACTCAGTAATACATTTTGGATGTGTACCTAGAGTTTAAAGCAGAAAAAACGGAACTTTTAGAATTTTTATTTTTTGACCAAAACGACAGCCCCGGGGGTTATAAACATGTTGATATGGTTGTGATTTTTTTCTGACTGCGGTTTCAAAACCATGCACCAGAATCCACTTCTTTCAACTCAGTAATACATTTTGGATGTGTACCTAGAGTTTAAAGCAGCAAAAACGGAACTTTTAGAATTTTCATTTTTTGACCAAAACGACAGCCCCGGGGGTTATAAACATGTTGATATGGATGTGATTTTTTTCTGACTGCGGTTTCAAGACCATGCACCAGAATCCACTTCTTTCAACTCAGTAATACATTTTGGATGTGTACCTAGAGTTTAAAGCAGAAAAAACTGAACTTTTAGAATTTTCATTTTTTGACCAAAATGACTGCCCCGGGTGTTATAAACATGTTGATATGGTTGTGATTTTTTTCTGACTGCAGTTTCAAAACCATGCACCAGAATCCACTTCTTTCAACTCAGTAATACATTTTGGATGTGTACCTAGAGTTTAAAGCAGAAAAAACGGAAACTTTTAGAATTTTCATTTTTTGACCAAAACGACAGCCCCGGGGGTTATAAACATGTTGATATGGTTGTGATTTTTTTTCTGACTGCGGTTTCAAAACCATGCACCAGAATCCACTTCTTTCAACTCAGTAATACATTTTGGATGTGTACCTAGAGTTTAAAGCAGAAAAAACGGAACTTTTAGAATTTTCATTTTTTGACCAAAACGACAGCCCCGGGGGTTATAAACATGTTGATATGGTTGTGATTTTTTTTCTGACTGCGGTTTCAAAACCATGCACCAGAATCCACTTCTTTCAACTCAGTAATACATTTTGGATGTGTACCTAGAGTTTAAAGCAGAAAAAACGGAACTTTTAGAATTTTCATTTTTTGACCAAAACGACAGCCCCGGGGGTTATTAACATGTTGATATGGTTGTGATTTTTTTTCTGACTGCGGTTTCAAAACCATGCACCAGAATCCACTTCTTTCAACTCAGTAATACCTTTTGGATGTGTACCTAGAGTTTAAAGCAGAAAAAACGGAAACTTTTAGAATTTTCATTTTTTGACCAAAACGACAGCCCCGGGGGTTATAAACATGTTGATATGGTTGTGATTTTTTTTCTGACTGCGGTTTCAAAACCATGCACCAGAATCCACTTCTTTCAACTCAGTAATACATTTTGGATGTGTACCTAGAGTTTAAAGCAGAAAAAACGGAACTTTTAGAATTTTAATTTTTTGACCAAAACGACAGCCCCGGGGGTTATAAACATGTTGATATGGATGTGATTTTTTTTCTGACTGCGGTTTCAAAACCATGCACCAGAATCCACTTCTTTCAACTCAGTAATACATTTTGGATGTGTACCTAGAGTTTAAAGCAGAAAAAACTGAACTTTTAGAATTTTCATTTTTTGACCAAAACGACAGCCCCGGGGGTTATAAACATGTTGATATGGTTGGGATTTTTTTTCTGACTGCGGTTTCAAAACCATGCACCAGAATCCACATCTTTCAACTCAGTAATACATTTTGGATGTGTACCTAGAGTTTAAAGCAGAAAAAACGGAACTTTTAGAATTTTCATGTTTTGACCAAAACGACAGCCCCGGGGGTTATAAACATGTTGATATGGATGTGATTTTTTTTCTGACTGCGGTTTTAAAACCATGCACCAGAATCCACTTCTTTCAACTCAGTAATACATTTTGGATGTGTACCTAGAGTTTAAAGCAGAAAAAACTGAACTTTTAGAATTTTCATTTTTTGACCAAAACGACAGCCCCGGGGGTTATTAACATGTAGATATGGTTGTGATTTTTTTTCTGACTGCGGTTTCAAAACCATGCACCAGAATCCACTTCTTTCAACTCAGTAATACATTTTGGTTGTGTACCTAGAGTTTAAAGCAGAAAAAACTGAACTTTTAGAATTTTCATTTTTTGACCAAAACGACAGCCCCGGGGGTTATTAACATGTTGATATGGTTGTGATTTTTTTTCTGACTGCAGTTTCAAAACCATGCACCAGAATCCACTTCTTTCAACTCAGTAATACATTTTGGATGTGTACCTAGAGTTTAAAGCAGAAAAAACGGAACTTTTAGAATTTTTATTTTTTGACCAAAACGACAGCCCCGGGGGTTATAAACATGTTGATATGGTTGTGATTTTTTTCTGAGTGCGGTTTCAAAACCATGCACCAGAATCCACTTCTTTTAACTCAGTAATACATTTTGGATGTGTACCTAGAGTTTAAAGCAGAAAAAACGGAACTTTTAGAATTTTCATTTTTTGACCAAAACGACAGCCCCGGGGGTTATAAACATGTTGATATGGTTGTGATTTTTTTTCTGACTGCGGTTTCAAAACCATGCACCAGAATCCACTTCTTTCAACTCAGTAATACATTTTGGATGTGTACCTAGAGTTTAAAGCAGAAAAAACGGAACTTTTAGAATTTTAATTTTTTGACCAAAACGACAGCCCCGGGGGTTATAAACATGTTGATATGGATGTGATTTTTTTTCTGACTGCGGTTTCAAAACCATGCACCAGAATCCACTTCTTTCAACTCAGTAATACATTTTGGATGTGTACCTAGAGTTTAAAGCAGAAAAAACGGAACTTTTAGAATTTTCATTTTTTGACCAAAACGACAGCCCCGGGGGTTATAAACATGTTGATATGGTTGTGATTTTTTTTCTGACTGCGGTTTCAAAACCATGCACCAGAATCCACTTCTTTCAACTCAGTAATACATTTTGGATGTGTACCTAGAGTTTAAAGCAGAAAAAACGGAACTTTTAGAATTTTCATGTTTTGACCAAAACGACAGCCCCGGGGGTTATAAACATGTTGATATGGATGTGATTTTTTTTCTGACTGCGGTTTCAAAACCATGCACCAGAATCCACTTCTTTCAACTCAGTAATACATTTTGGATGTGTACCTAGAGTTTAAAGCAGAAAAAACTGAACTTTTAGAATTTTCATGTTTTGACCAAAACGACAGCCCCGGGGGTTATAAACATGTTGATATGGATGTGATTTTTTTTCTGACTGCGGTTTCAAAACCATGCACCAGAATCCACTTCTTTCAACTCAGTAATACATTTTGGATGTGTACCTAGAGTTTAAAGCAGAAAAAACGGAACTTTTAGAATTTTCATTTTTTGACCAAAACGACAGCCCCGGGGGTTATAAACATGTTGATATGGTTGTGATTTTTTTTCTGACTGCGGTTTCAAAACTATGCACCAGAATCCACTTCTTTCAACTCAGTAATACATTTTGGATGTGTACCTAGAGTTTAAAGCAGAAAAAACGGAACTTTTAGAATTTTCATTTTTTGACCAAAACGACAGCCCCGGGGGTTATAAACATGTTGATATGGTTGTGATTTTTTTTCTGACTGCGGTTTCAAAACTATGCACCAGAATCCACTTCTTTCAACTCAGTAATACCTTTTGGATGTGTACCTAGAGTTTAAAGCAGAAAAAACGGAACTTTTAGAATTTTCATTTTTTGACCAAAACGACAGCCCCGGGGGTTATTAACATGTTGATATGGTTGGGATTTTTTTTCGGACTGCGGTTTCAAAACCATGCACCAGAATCCACTTCTTTCAACTCAGTAATACATTTTGGATGTGTACCTAGAGTTTAAAGCAGAAAAAACGGAACTTTTAGAATTTTTATTTTTTGACCAAAACGACAGCCCCGGGGGTTATAAACATGTTGATATGGTTGTGATTTTTTTCTGACTGCGGTTTCAAAACCATGCACCAGAATCCACTTCTTTCAACTCAGTAATACATTTTGGATGTGTACCTAGAGTTTAAAGCAGCAAAAACGGAACTTTTAGAATTTTCATTTTTTGACCAAAACGACAGCCCCGGGGGTTATAAACATGTTGATATGGATGTGATTTTTTTTCTGACTGCGGTTTCAAAACCATGCAACAGAATCCACTTCTTTCAACTCAGTAATACATTTTGGATGTGTACCTAGAGTTTAAAGCAGAAAAAACAGAACTTTTAGAATTTTCATTTTTTGACCAAAACGACAGCCCCGGGGGTTATAAACATGTTGATATGGTTGTGATTTTTTTCTGACTGCGGTTTCAAAACCATGCACCAGAATCCACTTCTTTCAACTCAGTAATACATTTTGGATGTGTACCTAGAGTTTAAAGCAGAAAAAACGGAAACTTTTAGAATTTTCATTTTTTGACCAAAACGACAGCCCCGGGGGTTATAAACATGTTGATATGGTTGTGATTTTTTTTCTGACTGCGGTTTCAAAACCATGCACCAGAATCCACTTCTTTCAACTCAGTAATACATTTTGGATGTGTACCTAGAGTTTAAAGCAGAAAAAACGGAACTTTTAGAATTTTCATTTTTTGACCAAAACGACAGCCCCGGGGGTTATAAACATGTTGATATGGATGTGATTTTTTTTCTGACTGCGGTTTCAAAACCATGCACCAGAATCCACTTCTTTCAACTCAGTAATACATTTTGGATGTGTACCTAGAGTTTAAAGCAGAAAAAACGGAACTTTTAGAATTTTCATTTTTTGACCAAAACGACAGCCCCGGGGGTTATAAACATGTTGATATGGTTGTGATTTTTTTTCTGACTGCGGTTTCAAAACCATGCACCAGAATCCACTTCTTTCAACTCAGTAATACATTTTGGATGTGTACCTAGAGTTTAAAGCAGAAAAAACGGAACTTTTAGAATTTTAATTTTTTGACCAAAACGACAGCCCCGGGGGTTATAAACATGTTGATATGGTTGTGATTTTTTTTCTGACTGCGGTTTTAAAATCATGCACCAGAATCCACTTCTTTCAACTCAGTAATACATTTTGGATGTGTACCTAGAGTTTAAAGCAGAAAAAACGGAACTTTTAGAATTTTCATGTTTTGACCAAAACGACAGCCCCGGGGGTTATAAACATGTTGATATGGATGTGATTTTTTTTCTGACTGCGGTTTCAAAACCATGCACCAGAATCCACTTCTTTCAACTCAGTAATACATTTTGGATGTGTACCTAGAGTTTAAAGCAGAAAAAACTGAACTTTTAGAATTTTCATTTTTTGACCAAAACGACAGCCCCGGGGGTTATAAACATGTTGATATGGTTGTGATTTTTTTTCTGACTGCGGTTTCAAAACTATGCACCAGAATCCACTTCTTTCAACTCAGTAATACATTTTGGATGTGTACCTAGAGTTTAAAGCAGAAAAAACGGAACTTTTAGAATTTTCATTTTTTGACCAAAACGACAGCCCCGGGGGTTATAAACATGTTGATGTGGTTGTGATTTTTTTTCTGACTGCGGTTTCAAAACCATGCACCAGAATCTACTTCTTTCAACTCAGTAATACATTTTGGATGTGTACCTAGAGTTTAAAGCAGAAAAACATGAACTTTTAGAATTTTCATTTTTTGACCAAAACGACAGCCCCGGGGGTTATAAACATGTTGATATGGATGTGATTTTTTTTCTGACTGCGGTTTCAAAACCATGCACTAGAATCCACTTCTTTCAACTCAGTAATACATTTTGGATGTGTACCTAGAGTTTAAAGCAGAAAAAACAGAACTTTTAGAATTTTCATTTTTTGACCAAAACGACAGCCCCGGGGGTTATAAACATGTTGATATGGTTGTGATTTTTTTTCTGACTGCGGTTTCAAAACCATGCACCAGAATCCACTTCTTTCAACTCAGTAATACATTTTGGATGTGTACCTAGAGTTTAAAGCAGAAAAAACGGAAACTTTTAGAATTTTCATTTTTTGACCAAAACGACAGCCCCGGGGGTTATAAACATGTTGATATGGTTGTGATTTTTTTTCTGACTGCGGTTTCAAAACCATGCACCAGAATCCACTTCTTTCAACTCAGTAATACATTTTGGATGTGTACCTAGAGTTTAAAGCAGAAAAAACGGAACTTTTAGAATTTTCATTTTTTGACCAAAACGATAGCCCCGGGGGTTATAAACATGTTGATATGGATGTGATTTTTTTCTGACTGCGGTTTCAAAACCATGCACCAGAATCCACTTCTTTCAACTCAGTAATACATTTTGGATGTGTACCTAGAGTTTAAAGCAGAAAAAATGGAACTTTTAGAATTTTCATTTTTTGACCAAAACGACAGCCCCGGGGGTTATAAACATGTTGATATGGTTGTGATTTTTTTTCTGACTGCGGTTTCAAAACCATGCACCAGAATCCACATCTTTCAACTCAGTAATACATTTTGGATGTGTACCTAGAGTTTAAAGCAGAAAAAACGGAACTTTTAGAATTTTCATGTTTTGACCAAAACGACAGCCCCGGGGGTTATAAACATGTTGATATGGATGTGATTTTTTTTCTGACTGCGGTTTCAAAACCATGCACCAGAATCCACTTCTTTCAACTCAGTAATACATTTTGGATGTGTACCTAGAGTTTAAAGCAGAAAAAACTGAACTTTTAGAATTTTCATTTTTTGACCAAAACGACAGCCCCGGGGGTTATTAACATGTTGATATGGTTGTGATTTTTTTTCTGACTGCGGTTTCAAAACCATGCACCAGAATCCACTTCTTTCAACTCAGTAATACATTTTGGTTGTGTACCTAGAGTTTAAAGCAGAAAAAACTGAACTTTTAGAATTTTCATTTTTTGACCAAAACGACAGCCCCGGGGGTTATTAACATGTTGATATGGTTGTGATTTTTTTTCTGACTGCAGTTTCAAAACCATGCACCAGAATCCACTTCTTTCAACTCAGTAATACATTTTGGATGTGTACCTAGAGTTTAAAGCAGAAAAAACGGAACTTTTAGAATTTTTATTTTTTGACCAAAACGACAGCCCCGGGGGTTATAAACATGTTGATATGGTTGTGATTTTTTTCTGAGTGCGGTTTCAAAACCATGCACCAGAATCCACTTCTTTTAACTCAGTAATACATTTTGGATGTGTACCTAGAGTTTAAAGCAGAAAAAACGGAACTTTTAGAATTTTCATTTTTTGACCAAAACGACAGCCCCGGGGGTTATAAACATGTTGATATGGTTGTGATTTTTTTTCTGACTGCGGTTTCAAAACCATGCACCAGAATCCACTTCTTTCAACTCAGTAATACATTTTGGATGTGTACCTAGAGTTTAAAGCAGAAAAAACTGAACTTTTAGAATTTTAATTTTTTGACCAAAACGACAGCCCCGGGGGTTATAAACATGTTGATATGGATGTGATTTTTTTTCTGACTGCGGTTTCAAAACCATGCACCAGAATCCACTTCTTTCAACTCAGTAATACATTTTGGATGTGTACCTAGAGTTTAAAGCAGAAAAAACGGAACTTTTAGAATTTTCATTTTTTGACCAAAACGACAGCCCCGGGGGTTATAAACATGTTGATATGGTTGTGATTTTTTTTCTGACTGCGGTTTCAAAACCATGCACCAGAATCCACTTCTTTCAACTCAGTAATACATTTTGGATGTGTACCTAGAGTTTAAAGCAGAAAAAACGGAACTTTTAGAATTTTCATGTTTTGACCAAAACGACAGCCCCGGGGGTTATAAACATGTTGATATGGATGTGATTTTTTTTCTGACTGCGGTTTCAAAACCATGCACCAGAATCCACTTCTTTCAACTCAGTAATACATTTTGGATGTGTACCTAGAGTTTAAAGCAGAAAAAACGGAACTTTTAGAATTTAAATTTTTTGACCAAAACGACAGCCCCGGGGGTTATAAACATGTTGATATGGATGTGATTTTTTTTCTGACTGCGGTTTCAAAACCATGCACCAGAATCCACTTCTTTCAACTCAGTAATACATTTTGGATGTGTACCTAGAGTTTAAAGCAGAAAAAACTGAACTTTTAGAATTTTCATTTTTTGACCAAAACGACAGCCCCGGGGGTTATAAACATGTTGATATGGTTGTGATTTTTTTTCTGACTGCGGTTTCAAAACTATGCACCAGAATCCACTTCTTTCAACTCAGTAATACATTTTGGATGTGTACCTAGAGTTTAAAGCAGAAAAAACGGAACTTTTAGAATTTTCATTTTTTGACCAAAACGACAGCCCCGGGGGTTATAAACATGTTGATATGGTTGTGATTTTTTTTCTGACTGCGGTTTCAAAACTATGCACCAGAATCCACTTCTTTCAACTCAGTAATACATTTTGGATGTGTACCTAGAGTTTAAAGCAGAAAAAACGGAACTTTTAGAATTTTCATTTTTTGACCAAAACGACAGCCCCGGGGGTTATAAACATGTTGATATGGTTGTGATTTTTTTTCTGACTGCGGTTTCAAAACTATGCACCAGAATCCACTTCTTTCAACTCAGTAATACCTTTTGGATGTGTACCTAGAGTTTAAAGCAGAAAAAACGGAACTTTTAGAATTTTCATTTTTTGACCAAAACGACAGCCCCGGGGGTTATTAACATGTTGATATGGTTGGGATTTTTTTTCTGACTGCGGTTTCAAAACCATGCACCAGAATCCACTTCTTTCAACTCAGTAATACATTTTGGATGTGTACCTAGAGTTTAAAGCAGAAAAAACGGAACTTTTAGAATTTTTATTTTTTGACCAAAACGACAGCCCCGGGGGTTATAAACATGTTGATATGGTTGTGATTTTTTTTTGACTGCGGTTTCAAAACCATGCACCAGAATCCACTTCTTTCAACTCAGTAATACATTTTGGATGTGTACCTAGAGTTTAAAGCAGCAAAAACGGAACTTTTAGAATTTTCATTTTTTGACCAAAACGACAGCCCCGGGGGTTATAAACATGTTGATATGGATGTGATTTTTTTTCTGACTGCGGTTTCAAAACCATGCACCAGAATCCACTTCTTTCAACTCAGTAATACATTTTGGATGTGTACCTAGAGTTTAAAGCAGAAAAAACAGAACTTTTAGAATTTTCATTTTTTGACCAAAACGACAGCCCCGGGGGTTATAAACATGTTGATATGGTTGTGATTTTTTTCTGACTGCGGTTTCAAAACCATGCACCAGAATCCACTTCTTTCAACTCAGTAATACATTTTGGATGTGTACCTAGAGTTTAAAGCAGAAAAAACGGAAACTTTTAGAATTTTCATTTTTTGACCAAAACGACAGCCCCGGGGGTTATAAACATGTTGATATGGTTGTGATTTTTTTTCTGACTGCGGTTTCAAAACCATGCACCAGAATCCACTTCTTTCAACTCAGTAATACATTTTGGATGTGTACCTAGAGTTTAAAGCAGAAAAAACGGAACTTTTAGAATTTTCATTTTTTGACCAAAACGACAGCCCCGGGGGTTATAAACATGTTGATATGGATGTGATTTTTTTTCTGACTGCGGTTTCAAAACTATGCACCAGAATCCACTTCTTTCAACTCAGTAATACATTTTGGATGTGTACCTAGAGTTTAAAGCAGAAAAAACGGAACTTTTAGAATTTTCATTTTTTGACCAAAACGACAGCCCCGGGGGTTATAAACATGTTGATATGGTTGTGATTTTTTTTCTGACTGCGGTTTCAAAACTATGCACCAGAATCCACTTCTTTCAACTCAGTAATACATTTTGGATGTGTACCTAGAGTTTAAAGCAGAAAAAACGGAACTTTTAGAATTTTCATTTTTTGACCAAAACGACAGCCCCGGGGGTTATAAACATGTTGATATGGTTGTGATTTTTTTTCTGACTGCGGTTTCAAAACTATGCACCAGAATCCACTTCTTTCAACTCAGTAATACCTTTTGGATGTGTACCTAGAGTTTAAAGCAGAAAAAACGGAACTTTTAGAATTTTCATTTTTTGACCAAAACGACAGCCCCGGGGGTTATTAACATGTTGATATGGTTGGGATTTTTTTTCTGACTGCGGTTTCAAAACCATGCACCAGAATCCACTTCTTTCAACTCAGTAATACATTTTGGATGTGTACCTAGAGTTTAAAGCAGAAAAAACGGAACTTTTAGAATTTTTATTTTTTGACCAAAACGACAGCCCCGGGGGTTATAAACATGTTGATATGGTTGTGATTTTTTTTTGACTGCGGTTTCAAAACCATGCACCAGAATCCACTTCTTTCAACTCAGTAATACATTTTGGATGTGTACCTAGAGTTTAAAGCAGCAAAAACGGAACTTTTAGAATTTTCATTTTTTGACCAAAACGACAGCCCCGGGGGTTATAAACATGTTGATATGGATGTGATTTTTTTTCTGACTGCGGTTTCAAAACCATGCACCAGAATCCACTTCTTTCAACTCAGTAATACATTTTGGATGTGTACCTAGAGTTTAAAGCAGAAAAAACAGAACTTTTAGAATTTTCATTTTTTGACCAAAACGACAGCCCCGGGGGTTATAAACATGTTGATATGGTTGTGATTTTTTTCTGACTGCGGTTTCAAAACCATGCACCAGAATCCACTTCTTTCAACTCAGTAATACATTTTGGATGTGTACCTAGAGTTTAAAGCAGAAAAAACGGAAACTTTTAGAATTTTCATTTTTTGACCAAAACGACAGCCCCGGGGGTTATAAACATGTTGATATGGTTGTGATTTTTTTTCTGACTGCGGTTTCAAAACCATGCACCAGAATCCACTTCTTTCAACTCAGTAATACATTTTGGATGTGTACCTAGAGTTTAAAGCAGAAAAAACGGAACTTTTAGAATTTTCATTTTTTGACCAAAACGACAGCCCCGGGGGTTATAAACATGTTGATATGGATGTGATTTTTTTTCTGACTGCGGTTTCAAAACCATGCACCAGAATCCACTTCTTTCAACTCAGTAATACATTTTGGATGTGTACCTAGAGTTTAAAGCAGAAAAAACGGAACTTTTAGAATTTTCATTTTTTGACCAAAACGACAGCCCCGGGGGTTATAAACATGTTGATATGGTTGTGATTTTTTTTCTGACTGCGGTTTCAAAACCATGCACCAGAATCCACTTCTTTCAACTCAGTAATACATTTTGGATGTGTACCTAGAGTTTAAAGCAGAAAAAACGGAACTTTTAGAATTTTCATTTTTTGACCAAAACGACAGCCCCGGGGGTTATAAACATGTTGATATGGTTGTGATTTTTTTTCTGACTGCGGTTTTAAAATCATGCACCAGAATCCACTTCTTTCAACTCAGTAATACATTTTGGATGTGTACCTAGAGTTTAAAGCAGAAAAAACGGAACTTTTAGAATTTTCATGTTTTGACCAAAACGACAGCCCCGGGGGTTATAAACATGTTGATATGGATGTGATTTTTTTTCTGACTGCGGTTTCAAAACCATGCACCAGAATCCACTTCTTTCAACTCAGTAATATATTTTGGATGTGTACCTAGAGTTTAAAGCAGAAAAAACGGAACTTTTAGAATTTTCATTTTTTGACCAAAACGACAGCCCCGGGGGTTATAAACATGTTGATATGGTTGTGATTTTTTTTCTGACTGCGGTTTCAAAACTATGCACCAGAATCCACTTCTTTCAACTCAGTAATACATTTTGGATGTGTACCTAGAGTTTAAAGCAGAAAAAACGGAACTTTTAGAATTTTCATTTTTTGACCAAAACGACAGCCCCGGGGGTTATAAACATGTTGATATGGTTGTGATTTTTTTTCTGACTGCGGTTTCAAAACCATGCACCAGAATCCACTTCTTTCAACTCAGTAATACATTTTGGATGTGTACCTAGAGTTTAAAGCAGAAAAAACGGAACTTTTAGAATTTTAATTTTTTGACCAAAACGACAGCCCCGGGGGTTATAAACATGTTGATATGGTTGTGATTTTTTTTCTGACTGCGGTTTTAAAATCATGCACCAGAATCCACTTCTTTCAACTCAGTAATACATTTTGGATGTGTACCTAGAGTTTAAAGCAGAAAAAACGGAACTTTTAGAATTTTCATGTTTTGACCAAAACGACAGCCCCGGGGGTTATAAACATGTTGATATGGATGTGATTTTTTTTCTGACTGCGGTTTCAAAACCATGCACCAGAATCCACTTCTTTCAACTCAGTAATATATTTTGGATGTGTACCTAGAGTTTAAAGCAGAAAAAACGGAACTTTTAGAATTTTCATTTTTTGACCAAAACGACAGCCCCGGGGGTTATAAACATGTTGATATGGTTGTGATTTTTTTTCTGACTGCGGTTTCAAAACTATGCACCAGAATCCACTTCTTTCAACTCAGTAATACATTTTGGATGTGTACCTAGAGTTTAAAGCAGAAAAAACGGAACTTTTAGAATTTTCATTTTTTGACCAAAACGACAGCCCCGGGGGTTATAAACATGTTGATATGGTTGTGATTTTTTTTCTGACTGCGGTTTCAAAACCATGCACCAGAATCCACTTCTTTCAACTCAGTAATACATTTTGGATGTGTACCTAGAGTTTAAAGCAGAAAAAACGGAACTTTTAGAATTTTAATTTTTTGACCAAAACGACAGCCCCGGGGGTTATAAACATGTTGATATGGATGTGATTTTTTTTCTGACTGCGGTTTCAGAACCATGCACCAGAATCCACTTCTTTCAACTCAGTAATACATTTTGGATGTGTACCTAGAGTTTAAAGCAGAAAAAACGGAACTTTTAGAATTTTAATTTTTTGACCAAAACGACAGCCCCGGGGGTTATAAACATGTTGATATGGTTGTGATTTTTTTTCTGACTGCGGTTTCAGAACCATGCACCAGAATCCACTTCTTTCAACTCAGTAATACATTTTGGATGTGTACCTAGAGTTTAAAGCAGAAAAAACGGAACTTTTAGAATTTTCATTTTTTGACCAAAACGACAGCCCCGGGGGTTATAAACATGTTGATATGGATGTGATTTTTTTTCTGACTGCGGTTTCAAAACCATGCACCAGAATCCACTTCTTTCAACTCAGTAATACATTTTGGATGTGTACCTAGAGTTTAAAGCAGAAAAAACGGAACTTTTAGAATTTTCATTTTTTGACCAAAACGACAGCCCCGGGGGTTATAAACATGTTGATATGGTTGTGATTTTTTTTCTGACTGCGGTTTCAAAACCATGCACCAGAATCCACTTCTTTCAACTCAGTAATACATTTTGGATGTGTACCTAGAGTTTAAAGCAGAAAAAACGGAACTTTTAGAATTTTAATTTTTTGACCAAAACGACAGCCCCGGGGGTTATAAACATGTTGATATGGATGTGATTTTTTTTCTGACTGCGGTTTCAGAACCATGCACCAGAATCCACTTCTTTCAACTCAGTAATACATTTTGGATGTGTACCTAGAGTTTAAAGCAGAAAAAACGGAACTTTTAGAATTTTAATTTTTTGACCAAAACGACAGCCCCGGGGGTTATAAACATGTTGATATGGTTGTGATTTTTTTTCTGACTGCGGTTTCAGAACCATGCACCAGAATCCACTTCTTTCAACTCAGTAATACATTTTGGATGTGTACCTAGAGTTTAAAGCAGAAAAAACGGAACTTTTAGAATTTTCATTTTTTGACCAAAACGACAGCCCCGGGGGTTATAAACATGTTGATATGGATGTGATTTTTTTTCTGACTGCGGTTTCAAAACCATGCACCAGAATCCACTTCTTTCAACTCAGTAATACATTTTGGATGTGTACCTAGAGTTTAAAGCAGAAAAAACGGAACTTTTAGAATTTTCATTTTTTGACCAAAACGACAGCCCCGGGGGTTATAAACATGTTGATATGGTTGTGATTTTTTTTCTGACTGCAGTTTCAAAACCATGCACCAGAATCCACTTCTTTCAACTCAGTAATACATTTTGGATGTGTACCTAGAGTTTAAAGCAGAAAAAACGGAACTTTTAGAATTTTCATTTTTTGACCAAAACGACAGCCCCGGGGGTTATAAACATGTTGATATGGTTGTGATTTTTTTTCTGACTGCGGTTTCAAAACCATGCACCAGAATCCACTTCTTTCAACTCAGTAATACATTTTGGATGTGTACCTAGAGTTTAAAGCAGAAAAAACGGAACTTTTAGAATTTTCATTTTTTGACCAAAACGACAGCCCCAGGGGTTATTAACATGTTGATATGGTTGTGATTTTTTTTCTGACTGCGGTTTCAAAACCATGCACCAGAATCCACTTCTTTCAACTCAGTAATACCTTTTGGATGTGTACCTAGAGTTTAAAGCAGAAAAAACGGAACTTTTAGAATTTTAATTTTTTGACCAAAACGACAGCCCCGGGGGTTATTAACATGTTGATATGGTTGGGATTTTTTTTCTGACTGCGGTTTCAAAACCATGCACCAGAATCCACTTCTTTCAACTCAGTAATACATTTTGGATGTGTACCTAGAGTTTAAAGCAGAAAAAACGGAACTTTTAGAATTTTTATTTTTTGACCAAAACGACAGCCCCGGGGGTTATAAACATGTTGATATGGTTGTGATTTTTTTCTGACTGCGGTTTCAAAACCATGCACCAGAATCCACTTCTTTCAACTCAGTAATACATTTTGGATGTGTACCTAGAGTTTAAAGCAGCAAAAACGGAACTTTTAGAATTTTCATTTTTTGACCAAAACGACAGCCCCGGGGGTTATAAACATGTTGATATGGTTGTGATTTTTTTCTGACTGCGGTTTCAAAACCATGCACCAGAATCCACTTCTTTCAACTCAGTAATACATTTTGGATGTGTACCTAGAGTTTAAAGCAGAAAAAACGGAAACTTTTAGAATTTTCATTTTTTGACCAAAACGACAGCCCCGGGGGTTATAAACATGTTGATATGGTTGTGATTTTTTTTCTGACTGCGGTTTCAAAACCATGCACCAGAATCCACTTCTTTCAACTCAGTAATATATTTTGGATGTGTACCTAGAGTTTAAAGCAGAAAAAACGGAACTTTTAGAATTTTCATTTTTTGACCAAAACGACAGCCCCGGGGGTTATAAACATGTTGATATGGATGTGATTTTTTTTCTGACTGCGGTTTCAAAACCATGCACCAGAATCCACTTCTTTCAACTCAGTAATACATTTTGGATGTGTACCTAGAGTTTAAAGCAGAAAAAACGGAACTTTTAGAATTTTCATTTTTTGACCAAAACGACAGCCCCGGGGGTTATAAACATGTTGATATGGTTGTGATTTTTTTTCTGACTGCGGTTTCAAAACCATGCACCAGAATCCACTTCTTTCAACTCAGTAATACATTTTGGATGTGTACCTAGAGTTTAAAGCAGAAAAAACGGAACTTTTAGAATTTTAATTTTTTGACCAAAACGACAGCCCCGGGGGTTATAAACATGTTGATATGGATGTGATTTTTTTTCTGACTGCGGTTTCAAAACCATGCACCAGAATCCACTTCTTTCAACTCAGTAATACATTTTGGATGTGTACCTAGAGTTTAAAGCAGAAAAAACGGAACTTTTAGAATTTTCATTTTTTGACCAAAACGACAGCCCCGGGGGTTATAAACATGTTGATATGGTTGTGATTTTTTTTCTGACTGCGGTTTCAAAACCATGCACCAGAATCCACTTCTTTCAACTCAGTAATACCTTTTGGATGTGTACCTAGAGTTTAAAGCAGAAAAAACGGAACTTTTAGAATTTTCATGTTTTGACCAAAACGACAGCCCCGGGGGTTATAAACATGTTGATATGGATGTGATTTTTTTTCTGACTGCGGTTTCAAAACCATGCACCAGAATCCACTTCTTTCAACTCAGTAATACATTTTGGATGTGTACCTAGAGTTTAAAGCAGAAAAAACTGAACTTTTAGAATTTTCATTTTTTGACCAAAACGACAGCCCCGGGGGTTATTAACATGTTGATATGGTTGTGATTTTTTTTCTGACTGCGGTTTCAAAACCATGCACCAGAATCCACTTCTTTCAACTCAGTAATACATTTTGGTTGTGTACCTAGAGTTTAAAGCAGAAAAAACGGAACTTTTAGAATTTTCATTTTTTGACCAAAACGACAGCCCCGGGGGTTATTAACATGTTGATATGGTTGTGATTTTTTTTCTGACTGCAGTTTCAAAACCATGCACCAGAATCCACTTCTTTCAACTCAGTAATACATTTTGGATGTGTACCTAGAGTTTAAAGCAGAAAAAACGGAACTTTTAGAATTTTTATTTTTTGACCAAAACGACAGCCCCGGGGGTTATAAACATGTTGATATGGTTGTGATTTTTTTCTGAGTGCGGTTTCAAAACCATGCACCAGAATCCACTTCTTTCAACTCAGTAATACATTTTGGATGTGTACCTAGAGTTTAAAGCAGAAAAAACGGAACTTTTAGAATTTTCATTTTTTTTTTTTTATATATAATCTTTATTATTTTCTTATATCACCATACAAAATAAAAATTAAAATACATTGGGTCACACTTTCCGTGAGCTTATATATCGTTATCAAAGGGAACATATAAAGAATTAAGCCTGAGGGAAAATCCCCGCACAGTCTTACCTCTTATCTTACTGTGGGAGGTTCCCCTCACATTCTTCTTAATAACCCCCCTGTGGGCAGACCCCCTCACAATCTAGGTATTTCTTATCTATTTGCTTTATAAGTTGGCAACTTCTACCTAGTGCAACTATATTTAATAGATCACAAAATTTTACGTTTAGCAGTGACAAGGCGGCCCATCCAGTCTTCCCAATTTTATATTCACTACCATTCTCTAACTTTAATCCACCTCCTTCCAATGCATTAAGTTTATGTGATAATTTTTAAGAGTACCTAACCCCACCCCCCCAACCACCCTCCCCTCCCCCCCGTTCATTCCTAGATTGAAAAAAAAAAGGGGGCACGAGGAAAAATGTACACGGCACAAAATACCCGCCAGACTAGTGTTCCCTTCTCCCCACAACCCAATATAAATAGCACTTCCTTCTAGTAATCCTATTTCCCGCTAAGCAAAAAAAAGGAACTACTGATAATAATTCTGCTTGCAGCTCCTATTCCTGACACCTGCCAGAACTTTCCAGTAGGTATATATATCTTTCGGTATATCAGCTGACTAAATAAAAGTCAGAAGCAGCATAGTTATGAGCCCGTTAGCTGACCCATTCCCCCTTAACTACTCTGTATACCCTGCCCATGTTTTACCAGTTTAGAAGGGGCGGTCCCCGTTAGTTAGTGATTCTCTCTCATACCATGTCGTCATTGACACTACCTTTCTCAACATAGATTTATTCACTTCTGAGAGTGACCTAACGTACGGTAACCAAATATTAAAAAAAATTTCAGCGTTTTGTTCTTTGTTCTTAACCATTTCACACCAATCCATTTGAAACAAATATACGATTCTAGGGATTAGGAGAGCTATAGTTAGTGTATTTGCTTCAATCCATTGCGAAAGAATAGTTTTCCGCGTCGCCGCGGCAATTTTTGCCAAAAATATTCGGTGGCCTTTTGTGAGACCTTTTATACTAGTATTTGTATGTATGTCCCATAGAGCCCACTCAGGAGTAGGTTTCACTATGATCTTAAATTCGTCCTGTATAAATCTACCCACCATTTCCCAATATCCCAGCACTTCCGGGCATAACCACATACAGTGAAATAGGTCTGCGTCATTCTGTGAACATTTAAAACAATTTGAATTAGTAGAGCTACCTATCAAAAACCTTTTCCTCGGGGTATAATACGCCCTATGCAGTAATTTATATTGCATTTCTAGGTATGAGGCGCCCACCAAGTATTTGTTGATACGATTAAAGGCGGAAAGAATCATCTGTAGACTTAACCCTGGAAGGTCATCTATCCATTTCCCCAGGCCAGAGTGGACTCTATCGTAGTGGATTGTATTCTTAATCTGTGAATAGAGCAATGCAGTGGTGCACTTCTTGTTATGGGCCATGTTAATTAATCTAGTCAATTCATCAGGGGTATCTTTGTTTATTATTTCTGATACTATCTCGGTTACATAACCTCTTATCTAAGAGCAATCCAACCAGGATAGCATGTTGGTATCAAATTTCTCTACCATCTTCTCCATCGTGAGTATCTGCATACTTCTCTCTTCCAGTACATCCGAGATGCACCCCCTAACCCCTATTATCCCTTTCTGCGTCAACTTCTCATTTTGAAGCAAAAAGGAATGTTCCTTTATGTTATATAATAATGGGATGAATATCGTTCTGTACGGAGATAACCCCTTTCTCACCATCACTTTCCTCCACGCCCCACAGGTGGTATTCAGCAATGGGTTTCTTTTTACTTTATACGGAGTTTTTGAGGGTTGCGTATGAAGAAGACCTGTTAGAGGAATTTCTGGACAGAATGATTGTTCTATTTCAACATTCGAATAATTATCTGTTTTGTTTATCCAATCTATAGCGTATCTCAGGTTGGCTGCTAACACATAGCTCTGAATGCAAGGCAAGTTTGTACCACCCAATTTCGGGTTTTGAATAAGTTTATGCCTGGCTATTCGGGGTTTTTTCCCGGCCCAGATGAATTTACTTATTGCTGCATTGAGCACTTTCAGGTCCGTATCCTTAACCATAAAGGGTAACATTTGTATATAATACAATATTCGTGGGAAAGCCACCATTTTAATCAAATGTATCCTCCCAAGATATGATAACGGCAAGCATCGCCAGGCTTTGAAATCATTCAGCGTACGTGCAATCATTGGCTGAATATTGTTGATGTAGATTTCGGCCGTGTATCTGGGTATGTTAATGCCCAAGTAGGACATGGTTGAGGATACCCACTTGAAAGGGAAGTTATCTTGCCAGCCCTCTTTGACCCCCGCATTCAAGGCCAGTGCTTTTGTTTTATCTTTGTTTATTCTAAAGCCCGACACCATTTCAAAGTCGCTCAGGACCCGCAGCAACTTCGGAATTGCTGCGTGGGGATTTTTTATGTATAGTAATAGGTCATCGGCATAAGCCGATACTTTCAGCACTTCTGTGCCAAACTGGAATCCCTGCCATTCCTTGGCTAAGTAACAGTGTCTGATTAAAGGATCTATCGCTATATTGAATAATAATGGCGACAAGGGACATCCTTGCCTTGTGCCCCGGGCCAAGGGGAATTCCTGTGTGTTCTTCCCATTCACCGTAATAAAAGCTGTGGGGGAGGAGTAAAGTTTGCGGAAAAGGGTAATAAAACCAACACCCAGATTTTGGGCATGAAGCATTCTAAGAAGATGCGACCACGTTACCCTGTCAAACGCATTGTCTGCATCACATCCCACCATTATTGCCTTCCCGGTTGGTTCACTTTCAGCCTTTGTCAAAACTGCAATGGCTTGGCGCATGTTTTGCACCGATGATCTTCCTCTCAGAAATCCCGATTGAGCTTTATGTAGTAGTTTGGGAAGTTTTTGTTGTAGTCTGTTGGCCATAATAGATGTTAATATTTTAAAGTCCTGATTTAACAGGGAAATAGGGCGATATGAAGTTATTTGGATCATGTCCCTATTTGTTTTGGGGATTAAAATAATTCTTGCTTTATTAAATTCTTTAAAGGCTGATGAACCACCCAGTAAGGCATTATACAGTAATTGTAGGTGAGGCGTCACCTGTACTGCCAGTATTTTATAATATTCAGCACTTAGTCCATCCGGCCCAGGGGTTTTATTTCTTGCTAGTTTTCCAATACAATCTTTAATTTCCGCTGCTGAGATGGATCTAGACAGTTCTGCGTTTTCACTTTCTGATAGTTTAGGGATCCCTGCCTTCCTGATAAACTCCATTCCTTTTACTGGGTCATCACCAGGATTTTTATACAGGTTAGAGAAATGATCTAAAAAAGTATTAGCTATCTCTTCTGTGGATTTAATCTGCTGTGTGTCTCTTACCAGCTTTGTTATCTGAGTTGTTGGTGTTTTACCCCTTATTAGAGACGCCAGCAATTTCCCCGCCTTATTTCCCCCTCTGAAATATTTGTTCTTTTGACAATCTACATTATATTTTGCTTTCTCAGTACATAAAGCATCATACAGTGATTTAGTCTCTGTATAAGTTTTACGTGTGTCTATTGTATTATTTCTCAGCATTTCAGAGTATGCACCCGAGACCTCCCAACTAAGTTCTTCAAATCTTCTGTTTAACTTTTTCCGTATGCTCGCTACATAAGCCATAATCTGTCCACGAACAACCGGTTTGGAGGCTGCCCAAAAAAGATTTATGTCCTCAATATGTTGTTTGTTGTCCTCCACAAAGTTATTATAGTATTGTATTAGGAAGGACTTAAAGTCAGTAGAGTCACTCAAAAAACTAGGAAATCGCCAGTTATACGAAGCTGTTCTGGGGTTAGCCATTGCTAGGGAGAACCAGGTAGGGGCATGGTCTGATATGGCAATGTTCTCAATACCAGTGTTCTTTATTCTGGATAGCAGGGGTACCGGGATTAGCCAAAAGTCAATCCTGGATGATGAACCATGTGGGTGCGAATAAAAGGTGAACTCTCTGCCCACTGGGTGTTCGTGTCGCCAGGGGTCCCTTAAGTTCAGTGTTTCCATTAATAACGCTAGTGCCGGTGGTGTTTTATCATTTTTGCTAACTCCTGTTTTATCTAATCTCTGATTAACCGTGGTGTTAAAATCCCCACCTATTATGATATGGCCTTCTGCCCAGTCTTGTAGTTTCACATATAACTCGGTATAAAAGGCGGAGTTAGGGCCAGTTGGGCCGTATATTGTTACAATTGTATATAATTCTCCTTCTATTATTATTTTTAAAAATAAATATTTCCCTTCTGAATCTTTTTTTTTGGTCTACAATGTTATGGTGTAAAGTTTTATTCACAAGTATCATTACCCCTCTTTTTTTCTTGGTATAAGATGCTGCAATTACCTCGGCGAACCAGTTATCCCTAAGTGTATTTAAGTCTCTGTTCCGCCAATGGGTCTCTTGCAAGACCGCAATATCCGGTTTTAACTTTTTTAGGTGTTGCAGAACTTTTTTCTTTTTTATAGGGGAATTCAAACCTTCCACGTTCCACGAAAGGAACGTGATTCTATCTTTTAATCTCTCTTCTGTTGCGCCCATACTTTATACCTTTTAAATCTTATATCCTCCTGCCCCCCCAAAAAAAAAAAAAAGAAAAAAAAAAAAAAAAAAATGATAACAATATAGTGCAAGGTGCAAGTGTTTGCAGCATTTCAGCATTTTTCCATGCCTCTATTACCCACATATTATACAGTGTAACATCTCATAACTATACTGTGTATCCACCACTCCATTCCTCATTATAGTGATCCAAGACCCAACCTACTTGTTTTAGTTTTCATACCACTCAAATAATTAACATGATATAGACTGTGGCCAACTTTTCTTGTGTCTCCTACTAGCGAGTGCAAAATGTCCACATAAAAATATCCTCGTGAAACTCTGATAGTGATTGACATAACAAAAGCAGTGTCCAGGTAAGTTTTCTTCCAGTGTGCCTTTATGAAAGTATCAAAAAAA
The DNA here is from genome assembly GCF_055691185.1 of Crinia signifera. Lineage (NCBI taxonomy): Eukaryota > Metazoa > Chordata > Amphibia > Anura > Myobatrachidae > Crinia > Crinia signifera. Next base: position 190,579 of record NW_028142060.1, on the reverse strand, counting down.
TAAAAAATAATAAAAAAAAAAAAATAAAAAAAAAAAAAAAAAAAAAAAGGGGAGGGGAGGGAAAAAGGAAGGGCAGAAGGGCAAAGAGAGCGCAAGCAAAGAAAAGGAGAGGGAAAGAGAGGAGGCCAGAAAAAGGAAGAGAAAGAAAGAAGAAAAGAGGGGAATTTCTCTCTTTACTTCTAAAGACTTTGATAAAAATCCTCTGAATCATCCAGCTTAACATATACATCTCCTCAGCTTGTTAATAGAGAGTTCAGGAATGGTTCAGCCATCGCAGGGGAATCGAACATCTGTTGTTGACCATTATGAAAAACCTTCAATTTTGCAGGGTACATTAATGAAAAGCGAATGTTAGACTTAAACAATTGACTGCAGATGGGGGAAAAAGCTTTCCTTTTCATGGCTACCTGATGAGAGAAATCTTGGAACAGTAAAAGTTTTTCTCCCTCATATTCCAAGTTCCTAGATTTCCTGAATGCTTCCATAATTTTGACCTTGTCTGTGTATTTTAATAATTTGAAAATTACCGGCCGTGGTCTACGCCTCTCTGGTTGTTCTGGCCCTATGCGATGCACTCTTTCTATCTGCAGAGGGCCATCTGGCGTTATGCAATTTAGCTCTTTGGGGAGCCAGACTGAGACCAGTGACATTAAGTCTTTGTTTTTTACTGACTCTGGTAGCCCTATTAGGCGAATATTGCTACGACGGTCCCTATTTTCGATCTCTTCTAATTTATCTTGTACTGCAACTAGAGCTGTTTCCTGAGCCGCAATCGTGGCTCTGGCTTGGGAAAGTTCTTCTTCCATGATCATTATTCTATGTTCTGCTTCCTCAAAGCGGGTGTTATATTCCTTTAATTGTGTTGCTACAGCTTCTATGGCTGTCTTCAGGCCTGCAAGTTTTGTATCTAATAAGGGGGCCAGAATTTCTGATAGTTCTTTAGCCTTAAAAGATGTGGCTGTGGTATGTTGTGGGGAGTCAGTTAAGTCTCTATTAATATCTTCGCTTGTTAGGGATAGCGACGGGCTGCAGAAGGATTGGCCTTTGGCCTTACTTTCCTTTGATTTGGCCGCTGCATTACCTTTACCACTCTTATCGCTTTTCTGAGCCTTACCCATGTATTTATCCATTACCTTCCTCCACCGGGATAAATATCTTACCCAGTGTCCAAAGCCTTGTACGCTCTTTCAGTGGTTACTTATACACATACACAAACGGGAGGCTACCTCTTTCTGTCTCTGCTACCTTTCCCAGCGTCTTAGATTGCTGTCAGGAATCGTTGTAGCACACAGTGGGCGCTTGTAATGCAGTCCAGACCAGGTAATGTAACCCCCATAGGGTAGATTCTGATTTAAGTTAGATTGCAGGAGTCACCCTGTAGACTGTAGCTTCTGCCCCACTTATGTTAATATAACAGAGTCTTTATGGCCTCGAGGTATACATGCATGGCGTATTCAGAAATTGTCAGAGAGCTCTCACCTCTCCAGTAGTTAGGCTGCAGGATGGTTTACACTGTCCAGGTCACTGTTGCTGATCAGCTCCCGAGTCAGCAGGCTGTAGTGTACCCAGTGTACACTTATTGGCCAGGTTACTCCAATCCTCCGCCACCCCGTTGACTCTGCCACACGCCTCTACCCGGCGGCATCCACTCCCCGCTGCCGCCCGCAACGCAACCAGGCGACCAGGCTCCTCTCCTCCTCCTCGCAGCCTCGCCAAGCGCTTCCGTCAAGCGGTGCAGACACTTCGCGCACGTCAGCTGCACGGCGGGCCTCCTATCGTCACCTCCGGCTTCTCCCGTGGAGTGCTGGGATCAGTATGCTATGAGCCACAATGACGCGGCGTTCTGTGAACGAGGGTGAGTACGCGCTGTATACAGCGCTATGATCCCGGGGGTGCAGGCGCTCACTACCGGCCACTTGCTCTTGTTGGGCCGTTCACTCCGGTGATTGAAGTCCGGTCGCCGGCGTGTGTTAGCTGGGTAGACCGGTCCGGAGCTAGGAGCTGCCTGTGAACACGACCACTCCGTCAGGCCGCCCACCGGAAGTCAGGTGTCTCAATTCAATTTTCATTTTTTGACCAAAACGACAGCCCCGGGGGTTATAAACATGTTGATATGGATGTGATTTTTTTTCTGACTGCGGTTTCAAAACCATGCACCAGAATCCACTTCTTTCAACTCAGTAATACATTTTGAATGTGTACCTAGAGTTTAAAGCAGAAAAAACGGAACTTTTAGAATTTTAATTTTTTGACCAAAACGACAGCCCCGGGGGTTATAAACATGTTGATATGGATGTGATTTTTTTTCTGACTGCGGTTTCAAAACCATGCACCAGAATCCACTTCTTTCAACTCAGTAATACATTTTGGATGTGTACCTAGAGTTTAAAGCAGAAAAAACGGAACTTTTAGAATTTTCATTTTTTGACCAAAACGACAGCCCCGGGGGTTATAAACATGTTGATATGGTTGTGATTTTTTTTCTGACTGCGGTTTCAAAACCATGCACCAGAATCCACTTCTTTCAACTCAGTAATACATTTTGGATGTGTACCTAGAGTTTAAAGCAGAAAAAACGGAACTTTTAGAATTTTCATGTTTTGACCAAAACGACAGCCCCGGGGGTTATAAACATGTTGATATGGATGTGATTTTTTTTCTGACTGCGGTTTCAAAACCATGCACCAGAATCCACTTCTTTCAACTCAGTAATACATTTTGGATGTGTACCTAGAGTTTAAAGCAGAAAAAACTGAACTTTTAGAATTTTCATGTTTTGACCAAAACGACAGCCCCGGGGGTTATAAACATGTTGATATGGATGTGATTTTTTTTCTGACTGCGGTTTCAAAACCATGCACCAGAATCCACTTCTTTCAACTCAGTAATACATTTTGGATGTGTACCTAGAGTTTAAAGCAGAAAAAACTGAACTTTTAGAATTTTCATTTTTTGACCAAAACGAAAGCCCCGGGGGTTATAAACATGTTGATATGGTTGTGATTTTTTTTCTGACTGCGGTTTCAAAACTATGCACCAGAATCCACTTCTTTCAACTCAGTAATACATTTTGGATGTGTACCTAGAGTTTAAAGCAGAAAAAACTGAACTTTTAGAATTTTCATTTTTTGACCAAAACGACAGCCCCGGGGGTTATAAACATGTTGATATGGTTGTGATTTTTTTTCTGACTGCGGTTTCAAAACTATGCACCAGAATCCACTTCTTTCAACTCAGTAATACCTTTTGGATGTGTACATAGAGTTTAAAGCAGAAAAAACAGAACTTTTAGAATTTTCATTTTTTGACCAAAACGACAGCCCCGGGGGTTATTAACATGTTGATATGGTTGGGATTTTTTTTCTGACTGCGGTTTCAAAACCATGCACCAGAATCCACTTCTTTCAACTCAGTAATACATTTTGGATGTGTACCTAGAGTTTAAAGCAGAAAAAACGGAACTTTTAGAATTTTTATTTTTTGACCAAAACGACAGCCCCGGGGGTTATAAACATGTTGATATGGTTGTGATTTTTTTCTGACTGCGGTTTCAAAACCATGCACCAGAATCCACTTCTTTCAACTCAGTAATAAATTTTGGATGTGTACCTAGAGTTTAAAGCAGCAAAAACGGAACTTTTAGAATTTTCATTTTTTGACCAAAACGACAGCCCCGGGGGTTATAAACATGTTGATATGGATGTGATTTTTTTTCTGACTGCGGTTTCAAAACCATGCACCAGAATCCACTTCTTTCAACTCAGTAATACATTTTGGATGTGTACCTAGAGTTTAAAGCAGAAAAAACGGAAACTTTTAGAATTTTCATTTTTTGACCAAAACGACAGCCCCGGGGGTTATAAACATGTTGATATGGTTGTGATTTTTTTTCTGACTGCGGTTTCAAAACCATGCACCAGAATCCACTTCTTTCAACTCAGTAATACATTTTGGATGTGTACCTAGAGTTTAAAGCAGAAAAAACGGAACTTTTAGAATTTTCATTTTTTGACCAAAACGACAGCCCCGGGGGTTATAAACATGTTGATATGGATGTGATTTTTTTTCTGACTGCGGTTTCAAAACCATGCACCAGAATCCACTTCTTTCAACTCAGTAATACATTTTGGATGTGTACCTAGAGTTTAAAGCAGAAAAAACGGAACTTTTAGAATTTTCATTTTTTGACCAAAACGACAGCCCCGGGGGTTATAAACATGTTGATATGGTTGTGATTTTTTTTCTGACTGCGGTTTCAAAACCATGCACCAGAATCCACTTCTTTCAACTCAGTAATACATTTTGGATGTGTACCTAGAGTTTAAAGCAGAAAAAACGGAACTTTTAGAATTTTAATTTTTTGACCAAAACGACAGCCCCGGGGGTTATAAACATGTTGATATGGATGTGATTTTTTTTCTGACTGCGGTTTCAAAACCATGCACCAGAATCCACTTCTTTCAACTCAGTAATACATTTTGGATGTGTACCTAGAGTTTAAAGCAGAAAAAACGGAACTTTTAGAATTTTCATTTTTTGACCAAAACGACAGCCCCGGGGGTTATAAACATGTTGATATGGTTGTGATTTTTTTTCTGACTGCGGTTTCAAAACCATGCACCAGAATCCACTTCTTTCAACTCAGTAATACATTTTGGATGTGTACCTAGAGTTTAAAGCAGAAAAAACGGAACTTTTAGAATTTTCATGTTTTGACCAAAACGACAGCCCCGGGGGTTATAAACATGTTGATATGGATGTGATTTTTTTTCTGACTGCGGTTTCAAAACCATGCACCAGAATCCACTTCTTTCAACTCAGTAATACATTTTGGATGTGTACCTAGAGTTTAAAGCAGAAAAAACTGAACTTTTAGAATTTTCATTTTTTGACCAAAACGACAGCCCCGGGGGTTATAAACATGTTGATATGGTTGTGATTTTTTTTCTGACTGCGGTTTCAAAACTATGCACCAGAATCCACTTCTTTCAACTCAGTAATACATTTTGGATGTGTACCTAGAGTTTAAAGCAGAAAAAACGGAACTTTTAGAATTTTCATTTTTTGACCAAAACGACAGCCCCGGGGGTTATAAACATGTTGATGTGGTTGTGATTTTTTTTCTGACTGCGGTTTCAAAACCATGCACCAGAATCCACTTCTTTCAACTCAGTAATACATTTTGGATGTGTACCTAGAGTTTAAAGCAGAAAAACATGAACTTTTAGAATTTTCATTTTTTGACCAAAACGACAGCCCCGGGGGTTATAAACATGTTGATATGGATGTGATTTTTTTTCTGACTGCGGTTTCAAAACCATGCACCAGAATCCACTTCTTTCAACTCAGTAATACATTTTGGATGTGTACCTAGAGTTTAAAGCAGAAAAAACAGAACTTTTAGAATTTTCATTTTTTGACCAAAACGACAGCCCCGGGGGTTATAAACATGTTGATATGGTTGTGATTTTTTTTCTGACTGCGGTTTCAAAACCATGCACCAGAATCCACTTCTTTCAACTCAGTAATACATTTTGGATGTGTACCTAGAGTTTAAAGCAGAAAAAACGGAAACTTTTAGAATTTTCATTTTTTGACCAAAACGACAGCCCCGGGGGTTATAAACATGTTGATATGGTTGTGATTTTTTTTCTGACTGCGGTTTCAAAACCATGCACCAGAATCCACTTCTTTCAACTCAGTAATACATTTTGGATGTGTACCTAGAGTTTAAAGCAGAAAAAACGGAACTTTTAGAATTTTCATTTTTTGACCAAAACGACAGCCCCGGGGGTTATAAACATGTTGATATGGTTGTGATTTTTTTTTCTGACTGCGGTTTCAAAACCATGCACCAGAATCCACTTCTTTCAACTCAGTAATACATTTTGGATGTGTACCTAGAGTTTAAAGCAGAAAAAACGGAACTTTTAGAATTTTCATTTTTTGACCAAAACGACAGCCCCGGGGGTTATAAACATGTTGATATGGTTGTGATTTTTTTTCTGACTTTGGTTTCAAAACCATGCACCAGAATCCACTTCTTTCAACTCAGTAATACATTTTGGATGTGTACCTAGAGTTTAAAGCAGAAAAAACTGAACTTTTAGAATTTTCATTTTTTGACCAAAACGACAGCCCCGGGGGTTATTAACATGTTGATATGGTTGTGATTTTTTTTCTGACTGCGGTTTCAAAACCATGCACCAGAATCCACTTCTTTCAACTCAGTAATACATTTTGGTTGTGTACCTAGAGTTTAAAGCAGAAAAAACTGAACTTTTAGAATTTTCTTTTTTTGACCAAAACGACAGCCCCGGGGGTTATTAACATGTTGATATGGTTGTGATTTTTTTTCTGACTGCAGTTTCAAAACCATGCACCAGAATCCACTTCTTTCAACTCAGTAATACATTTTGGATGTGTACCTAGAGTTTAAAGCAGAAAAAACGGAACTTTTAGAATTTTTATTTTTTGACCAAAACGACAGCCCCGGGGGTTATAAACATGTTGATATGGTTGTGATTTTTTTCTGAGTGCGGTTTCAAAACCATGCACCAGAATCCACTTCTTTCAACTCAGTAATACATTTTGGATGTGTACCTAGAGTTTAAAGCAGCAAAAACGGAACTTTTAGAATTTTCATTTTTTGACCAAAACGACAGCCCCGGGGGTTATAAACATGTTGATATGGATGTGATTTTTTTCTGACTCGGTTTCAAAACCATGCACCAGAATCCACTTCTTTCAACTCAGTAATACATTTTGGATGTGTACCTAGAGTTTAAAGCAGAAAAAACGGAACTTTTAGAATTTTCATTTTTTGACCAAAACGACAGCCCCGGGGGTTATAAACATGTTGATATGGTTGTGATTTTTTTCTGACTGCGGTTTCAAAACCATGCACCAGAATCCACTTCTTTCAACTCAGTAATACATTTTGGATGTGTACCTAGAGTTTAAAGCAGAAAAAACGGAAACTTTTAGAATTTTCATTTTTTGACCAAAACGACAGCCCCGGGGGTTATAAACATGTTGATATGGTTGTGATTTTTTTTCTGACTGCGGTTTCAAAACCATGCACCAGAATCCACTTCTTTCAACTCAGTAATACATTTTGGATGTGTACCTAGAGTTTAAAGCAGAAAAAACGGAACTTTTAGAATTTTCATTTTTTGACCAAAACGACAGCCCCGGGGTTATTAACATGTTGATATGGTTGGGATTTTTTTCTGACTGCGGTTTCAAAACCATGCACCAGAATCCACTTCTTTCAACTCAGTAATACATTTTGGATGTGTACCTAGAGTTTAAAGCAGCAGAAACTGAACTTTTAGAATTTTCATTTTTTGACCAAAACGACAGCCCCGGGGGTTATAAACATGTTGATATGGATGTGATTTTTTTTCTGACTGCGGTTTCAAAACCATGCACCAGAATCCACTTCTTTCAACTCAGTAATACATTTTGGATGTGTACCTAGAGTTTAAAGCAGAAAAAACGGAACTTTTAGAATTTTCATTTTTTGACCAAAACGACAGCCCCGGGGGTTATAAACATGTTGATATGGTTGTGATTTTTTTTCTGACTGCAGTTTCAAAACCATGCACCAGAATCCACTTCTTTCAACTCAGTAATACATTTTGGATGTGTACCTAGAGTTTAAAGCAGAAAAAACGGAAACTTTTAGAATTTTCATTTTTTGACCAAAACGACAGCCCCGGGGGTTATAAACATGTTGATATGGTTGTGATTTTTTTTCTGACTGCGGTTTCAAAACCATGCACCAGAATCCACTTCTTTCAACTCAGTAATACATTTTGGATGTGTACCTAGAGTTTAAAGCAGAAAAAACGGAACTTTTAGAATTTTCATTTTTTGACCAAAACGACAGCCCCGGGGGTTATAAACATGTTGATATGGTTGTGATTTTTTTTCTGACTGCGGTTTCAAAACCATGCACCAGAATCCACTTCTTTCAACTCAGTAATACATTTTGGATGTGTACCTAGAGTTTAAAGCAGAAAAAACGGAACTTTTAGAATTTTCATTTTTTGACCAAAACGACAGCCCCGGGGGTTATTAACATGTTGATATGGTTGTGATTTTTTTTCTGACTGCGGTTTCAAAACCATGCACCAGAATCCACTTCTTTCAACTCAGTAATACCTTTTGGATGTGTACCTAGAGTTTAAAGCAGAAAAAACGGAAACTTTTAGAATTTTCATTTTTTGACCAAAACGACAGCCCCGGGGGTTATAAACATGTTGATATGGTTGTGATTTTTTTTCTGACTGCGGTTTCAAAACCATGCACCAGAATCCACTTCTTTCAACTCAGTAATACATTTTGGATGTGTACCTAGAGTTTAAAGCAGAAAAAACGGAACTTTTAGAATTTTAATTTTTTGACCAAAACGACAGCCCCGGGGGTTATAAACATGTTGATATGGATGTGATTTTTTTTCTGACTGCGGTTTCAAAACCATGCACCAGAATCCACTTCTTTCAACTCAGTAATACATTTTGGATGTGTACCTAGAGTTTAAAGCAGAAAAAACTGAACTTTTAGAATTTTCATTTTTTGACCAAAACGACAGCCCCGGGGGTTATAAACATGTTGATATGGTTGGGATTTTTTTTCTGACTGCGGTTTCAAAACCATGCACCAGAATCCACATCTTTCAACTCAGTAATACATTTTGGATGTGTACCTAGAGTTTAAAGCAGAAAAAACGGAACTTTTAGAATTTTCATGTTTTGACCAAAACGACAGCCCCGGGGGTTATAAACATGTTGATATGGATGTGATTTTTTTTCTGACTGCGGTTTTAAAACCATGCACCAGAATCCACTTCTTTCAACTCAGTAATACATTTTGGATGTGTACCTAGAGTTTAAAGCAGAAAAAACTGAACTTTTAGAATTTTCATTTTTTGACCAAAACGACAGCCCCGGGGGTTATTAACATGTAGATATGGTTGTGATTTTTTTTCTGACTGCGGTTTCAAAACCATGCACCAGAATCCACTTCTTTCAACTCAGTAATACATTTTGGTTGTGTACCTAGAGTTTAAAGCAGAAAAAACTGAACTTTTAGAATTTTCATTTTTTGACCAAAACGACAGCCCCGGGGGTTATTAACATGTTGATATGGTTGTGATTTTTTTTCTGACTGCAGTTTCAAAACCATGCACCAGAATCCACTTCTTTCAACTCAGTAATACATTTTGGATGTGTACCTAGAGTTTAAAGCAGAAAAAACGGAACTTTTAGAATTTTTATTTTTTGACCAAAACGACAGCCCCGGGGGTTATAAACATGTTGATATGGTTGTGATTTTTTTCTGAGTGCGGTTTCAAAACCATGCACCAGAATCCACTTCTTTTAACTCAGTAATACATTTTGGATGTGTACCTAGAGTTTAAAGCAGAAAAAACGGAACTTTTAGAATTTTCATTTTTTGACCAAAACGACAGCCCCGGGGGTTATAAACATGTTGATATGGTTGTGATTTTTTTTCTGACTGCGGTTTCAAAACCATGCACCAGAATCCACTTCTTTCAACTCAGTAATACATTTTGGATGTGTACCTAGAGTTTAAAGCAGAAAAAACGGAACTTTTAGAATTTTAATTTTTTGACCAAAACGACAGCCCCGGGGGTTATAAACATGTTGATATGGATGTGATTTTTTTTCTGACTGCGGTTTCAAAACCATGCACCAGAATCCACTTCTTTCAACTCAGTAATACATTTTGGATGTGTACCTAGAGTTTAAAGCAGAAAAAACGGAACTTTTAGAATTTTCATTTTTTGACCAAAACGACAGCCCCGGGGGTTATAAACATGTTGATATGGTTGTGATTTTTTTTCTGACTGCGGTTTCAAAACCATGCACCAGAATCCACTTCTTTCAACTCAGTAATACATTTTGGATGTGTACCTAGAGTTTAAAGCAGAAAAAACGGAACTTTTAGAATTTTCATGTTTTGACCAAAACGACAGCCCCGGGGGTTATAAACATGTTGATATGGATGTGATTTTTTTTCTGACTGCGGTTTCAAAACCATGCACCAGAATCCACTTCTTTCAACTCAGTAATACATTTTGGATGTGTACCTAGAGTTTAAAGCAGAAAAAACTGAACTTTTAGAATTTTCATGTTTTGACCAAAACGACAGCCCCGGGGGTTATAAACATGTTGATATGGATGTGATTTTTTTTCTGACTGCGGTTTCAAAACCATGCACCAGAATCCACTTCTTTCAACTCAGTAATACATTTTGGATGTGTACCTAGAGTTTAAAGCAGAAAAAACGGAACTTTTAGAATTTTCATTTTTTGACCAAAACGACAGCCCCGGGGGTTATAAACATGTTGATATGGTTGTGATTTTTTTTCTGACTGCGGTTTCAAAACTATGCACCAGAATCCACTTCTTTCAACTCAGTAATACATTTTGGATGTGTACCTAGAGTTTAAAGCAGAAAAAACGGAACTTTTAGAATTTTCATTTTTTGACCAAAACGACAGCCCCGGGGGTTATAAACATGTTGATATGGTTGTGATTTTTTTTCTGACTGCGGTTTCAAAACTATGCACCAGAATCCACTTCTTTCAACTCAGTAATACCTTTTGGATGTGTACCTAGAGTTTAAAGCAGAAAAAACGGAACTTTTAGAATTTTCATTTTTTGACCAAAACGACAGCCCCGGGGGTTATTAACATGTTGATATGGTTGGGATTTTTTTTCGGACTGCGGTTTCAAAACCATGCACCAGAATCCACTTCTTTCAACTCAGTAATACATTTTGGATGTGTACCTAGAGTTTAAAGCAGAAAAAACGGAACTTTTAGAATTTTTATTTTTTGACCAAAACGACAGCCCCGGGGGTTATAAACATGTTGATATGGTTGTGATTTTTTTCTGACTGCGGTTTCAAAACCATGCACCAGAATCCACTTCTTTCAACTCAGTAATACATTTTGGATGTGTACCTAGAGTTTAAAGCAGCAAAAACGGAACTTTTAGAATTTTCATTTTTTGACCAAAACGACAGCCCCGGGGGTTATAAACATGTTGATATGGATGTGATTTTTTTTCTGACTGCGGTTTCAAAACCATGCAACAGAATCCACTTCTTTCAACTCAGTAATACATTTTGGATGTGTACCTAGAGTTTAAAGCAGAAAAAACAGAACTTTTAGAATTTTCATTTTTTGACCAAAACGACAGCCCCGGGGGTTATAAACATGTTGATATGGTTGTGATTTTTTTCTGACTGCGGTTTCAAAACCATGCACCAGAATCCACTTCTTTCAACTCAGTAATACATTTTGGATGTGTACCTAGAGTTTAAAGCAGAAAAAACGGAAACTTTTAGAATTTTCATTTTTTGACCAAAACGACAGCCCCGGGGGTTATAAACATGTTGATATGGTTGTGATTTTTTTTCTGACTGCGGTTTCAAAACCATGCACCAGAATCCACTTCTTTCAACTCAGTAATACATTTTGGATGTGTACCTAGAGTTTAAAGCAGAAAAAACGGAACTTTTAGAATTTTCATTTTTTGACCAAAACGACAGCCCCGGGGGTTATAAACATGTTGATATGGATGTGATTTTTTTTCTGACTGCGGTTTCAAAACCATGCACCAGAATCCACTTCTTTCAACTCAGTAATACATTTTGGATGTGTACCTAGAGTTTAAAGCAGAAAAAACGGAACTTTTAGAATTTTCATTTTTTGACCAAAACGACAGCCCCGGGGGTTATAAACATGTTGATATGGTTGTGATTTTTTTTCTGACTGCGGTTTCAAAACCATGCACCAGAATCCACTTCTTTCAACTCAGTAATACATTTTGGATGTGTACCTAGAGTTTAAAGCAGAAAAAACGGAACTTTTAGAATTTTAATTTTTTGACCAAAACGACAGCCCCGGGGGTTATAAACATGTTGATATGGTTGTGATTTTTTTTCTGACTGCGGTTTTAAAATCATGCACCAGAATCCACTTCTTTCAACTCAGTAATACATTTTGGATGTGTACCTAGAGTTTAAAGCAGAAAAAACGGAACTTTTAGAATTTTCATGTTTTGACCAAAACGACAGCCCCGGGGGTTATAAACATGTTGATATGGATGTGATTTTTTTTCTGACTGCGGTTTCAAAACCATGCACCAGAATCCACTTCTTTCAACTCAGTAATACATTTTGGATGTGTACCTAGAGTTTAAAGCAGAAAAAACTGAACTTTTAGAATTTTCATTTTTTGACCAAAACGACAGCCCCGGGGGTTATAAACATGTTGATATGGTTGTGATTTTTTTTCTGACTGCGGTTTCAAAACTATGCACCAGAATCCACTTCTTTCAACTCAGTAATACATTTTGGATGTGTACCTAGAGTTTAAAGCAGAAAAAACGGAACTTTTAGAATTTTCATTTTTTGACCAAAACGACAGCCCCGGGGGTTATAAACATGTTGATGTGGTTGTGATTTTTTTTCTGACTGCGGTTTCAAAACCATGCACCAGAATCTACTTCTTTCAACTCAGTAATACATTTTGGATGTGTACCTAGAGTTTAAAGCAGAAAAACATGAACTTTTAGAATTTTCATTTTTTGACCAAAACGACAGCCCCGGGGGTTATAAACATGTTGATATGGATGTGATTTTTTTTCTGACTGCGGTTTCAAAACCATGCACTAGAATCCACTTCTTTCAACTCAGTAATACATTTTGGATGTGTACCTAGAGTTTAAAGCAGAAAAAACAGAACTTTTAGAATTTTCATTTTTTGACCAAAACGACAGCCCCGGGGGTTATAAACATGTTGATATGGTTGTGATTTTTTTTCTGACTGCGGTTTCAAAACCATGCACCAGAATCCACTTCTTTCAACTCAGTAATACATTTTGGATGTGTACCTAGAGTTTAAAGCAGAAAAAACGGAAACTTTTAGAATTTTCATTTTTTGACCAAAACGACAGCCCCGGGGGTTATAAACATGTTGATATGGTTGTGATTTTTTTTCTGACTGCGGTTTCAAAACCATGCACCAGAATCCACTTCTTTCAACTCAGTAATACATTTTGGATGTGTACCTAGAGTTTAAAGCAGAAAAAACGGAACTTTTAGAATTTTCATTTTTTGACCAAAACGATAGCCCCGGGGGTTATAAACATGTTGATATGGATGTGATTTTTTTCTGACTGCGGTTTCAAAACCATGCACCAGAATCCACTTCTTTCAACTCAGTAATACATTTTGGATGTGTACCTAGAGTTTAAAGCAGAAAAAATGGAACTTTTAGAATTTTCATTTTTTGACCAAAACGACAGCCCCGGGGGTTATAAACATGTTGATATGGTTGTGATTTTTTTTCTGACTGCGGTTTCAAAACCATGCACCAGAATCCACATCTTTCAACTCAGTAATACATTTTGGATGTGTACCTAGAGTTTAAAGCAGAAAAAACGGAACTTTTAGAATTTTCATGTTTTGACCAAAACGACAGCCCCGGGGGTTATAAACATGTTGATATGGATGTGATTTTTTTTCTGACTGCGGTTTCAAAACCATGCACCAGAATCCACTTCTTTCAACTCAGTAATACATTTTGGATGTGTACCTAGAGTTTAAAGCAGAAAAAACTGAACTTTTAGAATTTTCATTTTTTGACCAAAACGACAGCCCCGGGGGTTATTAACATGTTGATATGGTTGTGATTTTTTTTCTGACTGCGGTTTCAAAACCATGCACCAGAATCCACTTCTTTCAACTCAGTAATACATTTTGGTTGTGTACCTAGAGTTTAAAGCAGAAAAAACTGAACTTTTAGAATTTTCATTTTTTGACCAAAACGACAGCCCCGGGGGTTATTAACATGTTGATATGGTTGTGATTTTTTTTCTGACTGCAGTTTCAAAACCATGCACCAGAATCCACTTCTTTCAACTCAGTAATACATTTTGGATGTGTACCTAGAGTTTAAAGCAGAAAAAACGGAACTTTTAGAATTTTTATTTTTTGACCAAAACGACAGCCCCGGGGGTTATAAACATGTTGATATGGTTGTGATTTTTTTCTGAGTGCGGTTTCAAAACCATGCACCAGAATCCACTTCTTTTAACTCAGTAATACATTTTGGATGTGTACCTAGAGTTTAAAGCAGAAAAAACGGAACTTTTAGAATTTTCATTTTTTGACCAAAACGACAGCCCCGGGGGTTATAAACATGTTGATATGGTTGTGATTTTTTTTCTGACTGCGGTTTCAAAACCATGCACCAGAATCCACTTCTTTCAACTCAGTAATACATTTTGGATGTGTACCTAGAGTTTAAAGCAGAAAAAACTGAACTTTTAGAATTTTAATTTTTTGACCAAAACGACAGCCCCGGGGGTTATAAACATGTTGATATGGATGTGATTTTTTTTCTGACTGCGGTTTCAAAACCATGCACCAGAATCCACTTCTTTCAACTCAGTAATACATTTTGGATGTGTACCTAGAGTTTAAAGCAGAAAAAACGGAACTTTTAGAATTTTCATTTTTTGACCAAAACGACAGCCCCGGGGGTTATAAACATGTTGATATGGTTGTGATTTTTTTTCTGACTGCGGTTTCAAAACCATGCACCAGAATCCACTTCTTTCAACTCAGTAATACATTTTGGATGTGTACCTAGAGTTTAAAGCAGAAAAAACGGAACTTTTAGAATTTTCATGTTTTGACCAAAACGACAGCCCCGGGGGTTATAAACATGTTGATATGGATGTGATTTTTTTTCTGACTGCGGTTTCAAAACCATGCACCAGAATCCACTTCTTTCAACTCAGTAATACATTTTGGATGTGTACCTAGAGTTTAAAGCAGAAAAAACGGAACTTTTAGAATTTAAATTTTTTGACCAAAACGACAGCCCCGGGGGTTATAAACATGTTGATATGGATGTGATTTTTTTTCTGACTGCGGTTTCAAAACCATGCACCAGAATCCACTTCTTTCAACTCAGTAATACATTTTGGATGTGTACCTAGAGTTTAAAGCAGAAAAAACTGAACTTTTAGAATTTTCATTTTTTGACCAAAACGACAGCCCCGGGGGTTATAAACATGTTGATATGGTTGTGATTTTTTTTCTGACTGCGGTTTCAAAACTATGCACCAGAATCCACTTCTTTCAACTCAGTAATACATTTTGGATGTGTACCTAGAGTTTAAAGCAGAAAAAACGGAACTTTTAGAATTTTCATTTTTTGACCAAAACGACAGCCCCGGGGGTTATAAACATGTTGATATGGTTGTGATTTTTTTTCTGACTGCGGTTTCAAAACTATGCACCAGAATCCACTTCTTTCAACTCAGTAATACATTTTGGATGTGTACCTAGAGTTTAAAGCAGAAAAAACGGAACTTTTAGAATTTTCATTTTTTGACCAAAACGACAGCCCCGGGGGTTATAAACATGTTGATATGGTTGTGATTTTTTTTCTGACTGCGGTTTCAAAACTATGCACCAGAATCCACTTCTTTCAACTCAGTAATACCTTTTGGATGTGTACCTAGAGTTTAAAGCAGAAAAAACGGAACTTTTAGAATTTTCATTTTTTGACCAAAACGACAGCCCCGGGGGTTATTAACATGTTGATATGGTTGGGATTTTTTTTCTGACTGCGGTTTCAAAACCATGCACCAGAATCCACTTCTTTCAACTCAGTAATACATTTTGGATGTGTACCTAGAGTTTAAAGCAGAAAAAACGGAACTTTTAGAATTTTTATTTTTTGACCAAAACGACAGCCCCGGGGGTTATAAACATGTTGATATGGTTGTGATTTTTTTTTGACTGCGGTTTCAAAACCATGCACCAGAATCCACTTCTTTCAACTCAGTAATACATTTTGGATGTGTACCTAGAGTTTAAAGCAGCAAAAACGGAACTTTTAGAATTTTCATTTTTTGACCAAAACGACAGCCCCGGGGGTTATAAACATGTTGATATGGATGTGATTTTTTTTCTGACTGCGGTTTCAAAACCATGCACCAGAATCCACTTCTTTCAACTCAGTAATACATTTTGGATGTGTACCTAGAGTTTAAAGCAGAAAAAACAGAACTTTTAGAATTTTCATTTTTTGACCAAAACGACAGCCCCGGGGGTTATAAACATGTTGATATGGTTGTGATTTTTTTCTGACTGCGGTTTCAAAACCATGCACCAGAATCCACTTCTTTCAACTCAGTAATACATTTTGGATGTGTACCTAGAGTTTAAAGCAGAAAAAACGGAAACTTTTAGAATTTTCATTTTTTGACCAAAACGACAGCCCCGGGGGTTATAAACATGTTGATATGGTTGTGATTTTTTTTCTGACTGCGGTTTCAAAACCATGCACCAGAATCCACTTCTTTCAACTCAGTAATACATTTTGGATGTGTACCTAGAGTTTAAAGCAGAAAAAACGGAACTTTTAGAATTTTCATTTTTTGACCAAAACGACAGCCCCGGGGGTTATAAACATGTTGATATGGATGTGATTTTTTTTCTGACTGCGGTTTCAAAACTATGCACCAGAATCCACTTCTTTCAACTCAGTAATACATTTTGGATGTGTACCTAGAGTTTAAAGCAGAAAAAACGGAACTTTTAGAATTTTCATTTTTTGACCAAAACGACAGCCCCGGGGGTTATAAACATGTTGATATGGTTGTGATTTTTTTTCTGACTGCGGTTTCAAAACTATGCACCAGAATCCACTTCTTTCAACTCAGTAATACATTTTGGATGTGTACCTAGAGTTTAAAGCAGAAAAAACGGAACTTTTAGAATTTTCATTTTTTGACCAAAACGACAGCCCCGGGGGTTATAAACATGTTGATATGGTTGTGATTTTTTTTCTGACTGCGGTTTCAAAACTATGCACCAGAATCCACTTCTTTCAACTCAGTAATACCTTTTGGATGTGTACCTAGAGTTTAAAGCAGAAAAAACGGAACTTTTAGAATTTTCATTTTTTGACCAAAACGACAGCCCCGGGGGTTATTAACATGTTGATATGGTTGGGATTTTTTTTCTGACTGCGGTTTCAAAACCATGCACCAGAATCCACTTCTTTCAACTCAGTAATACATTTTGGATGTGTACCTAGAGTTTAAAGCAGAAAAAACGGAACTTTTAGAATTTTTATTTTTTGACCAAAACGACAGCCCCGGGGGTTATAAACATGTTGATATGGTTGTGATTTTTTTTTGACTGCGGTTTCAAAACCATGCACCAGAATCCACTTCTTTCAACTCAGTAATACATTTTGGATGTGTACCTAGAGTTTAAAGCAGCAAAAACGGAACTTTTAGAATTTTCATTTTTTGACCAAAACGACAGCCCCGGGGGTTATAAACATGTTGATATGGATGTGATTTTTTTTCTGACTGCGGTTTCAAAACCATGCACCAGAATCCACTTCTTTCAACTCAGTAATACATTTTGGATGTGTACCTAGAGTTTAAAGCAGAAAAAACAGAACTTTTAGAATTTTCATTTTTTGACCAAAACGACAGCCCCGGGGGTTATAAACATGTTGATATGGTTGTGATTTTTTTCTGACTGCGGTTTCAAAACCATGCACCAGAATCCACTTCTTTCAACTCAGTAATACATTTTGGATGTGTACCTAGAGTTTAAAGCAGAAAAAACGGAAACTTTTAGAATTTTCATTTTTTGACCAAAACGACAGCCCCGGGGGTTATAAACATGTTGATATGGTTGTGATTTTTTTTCTGACTGCGGTTTCAAAACCATGCACCAGAATCCACTTCTTTCAACTCAGTAATACATTTTGGATGTGTACCTAGAGTTTAAAGCAGAAAAAACGGAACTTTTAGAATTTTCATTTTTTGACCAAAACGACAGCCCCGGGGGTTATAAACATGTTGATATGGATGTGATTTTTTTTCTGACTGCGGTTTCAAAACCATGCACCAGAATCCACTTCTTTCAACTCAGTAATACATTTTGGATGTGTACCTAGAGTTTAAAGCAGAAAAAACGGAACTTTTAGAATTTTCATTTTTTGACCAAAACGACAGCCCCGGGGGTTATAAACATGTTGATATGGTTGTGATTTTTTTTCTGACTGCGGTTTCAAAACCATGCACCAGAATCCACTTCTTTCAACTCAGTAATACATTTTGGATGTGTACCTAGAGTTTAAAGCAGAAAAAACGGAACTTTTAGAATTTTCATTTTTTGACCAAAACGACAGCCCCGGGGGTTATAAACATGTTGATATGGTTGTGATTTTTTTTCTGACTGCGGTTTTAAAATCATGCACCAGAATCCACTTCTTTCAACTCAGTAATACATTTTGGATGTGTACCTAGAGTTTAAAGCAGAAAAAACGGAACTTTTAGAATTTTCATGTTTTGACCAAAACGACAGCCCCGGGGGTTATAAACATGTTGATATGGATGTGATTTTTTTTCTGACTGCGGTTTCAAAACCATGCACCAGAATCCACTTCTTTCAACTCAGTAATATATTTTGGATGTGTACCTAGAGTTTAAAGCAGAAAAAACGGAACTTTTAGAATTTTCATTTTTTGACCAAAACGACAGCCCCGGGGGTTATAAACATGTTGATATGGTTGTGATTTTTTTTCTGACTGCGGTTTCAAAACTATGCACCAGAATCCACTTCTTTCAACTCAGTAATACATTTTGGATGTGTACCTAGAGTTTAAAGCAGAAAAAACGGAACTTTTAGAATTTTCATTTTTTGACCAAAACGACAGCCCCGGGGGTTATAAACATGTTGATATGGTTGTGATTTTTTTTCTGACTGCGGTTTCAAAACCATGCACCAGAATCCACTTCTTTCAACTCAGTAATACATTTTGGATGTGTACCTAGAGTTTAAAGCAGAAAAAACGGAACTTTTAGAATTTTAATTTTTTGACCAAAACGACAGCCCCGGGGGTTATAAACATGTTGATATGGTTGTGATTTTTTTTCTGACTGCGGTTTTAAAATCATGCACCAGAATCCACTTCTTTCAACTCAGTAATACATTTTGGATGTGTACCTAGAGTTTAAAGCAGAAAAAACGGAACTTTTAGAATTTTCATGTTTTGACCAAAACGACAGCCCCGGGGGTTATAAACATGTTGATATGGATGTGATTTTTTTTCTGACTGCGGTTTCAAAACCATGCACCAGAATCCACTTCTTTCAACTCAGTAATATATTTTGGATGTGTACCTAGAGTTTAAAGCAGAAAAAACGGAACTTTTAGAATTTTCATTTTTTGACCAAAACGACAGCCCCGGGGGTTATAAACATGTTGATATGGTTGTGATTTTTTTTCTGACTGCGGTTTCAAAACTATGCACCAGAATCCACTTCTTTCAACTCAGTAATACATTTTGGATGTGTACCTAGAGTTTAAAGCAGAAAAAACGGAACTTTTAGAATTTTCATTTTTTGACCAAAACGACAGCCCCGGGGGTTATAAACATGTTGATATGGTTGTGATTTTTTTTCTGACTGCGGTTTCAAAACCATGCACCAGAATCCACTTCTTTCAACTCAGTAATACATTTTGGATGTGTACCTAGAGTTTAAAGCAGAAAAAACGGAACTTTTAGAATTTTAATTTTTTGACCAAAACGACAGCCCCGGGGGTTATAAACATGTTGATATGGATGTGATTTTTTTTCTGACTGCGGTTTCAGAACCATGCACCAGAATCCACTTCTTTCAACTCAGTAATACATTTTGGATGTGTACCTAGAGTTTAAAGCAGAAAAAACGGAACTTTTAGAATTTTAATTTTTTGACCAAAACGACAGCCCCGGGGGTTATAAACATGTTGATATGGTTGTGATTTTTTTTCTGACTGCGGTTTCAGAACCATGCACCAGAATCCACTTCTTTCAACTCAGTAATACATTTTGGATGTGTACCTAGAGTTTAAAGCAGAAAAAACGGAACTTTTAGAATTTTCATTTTTTGACCAAAACGACAGCCCCGGGGGTTATAAACATGTTGATATGGATGTGATTTTTTTTCTGACTGCGGTTTCAAAACCATGCACCAGAATCCACTTCTTTCAACTCAGTAATACATTTTGGATGTGTACCTAGAGTTTAAAGCAGAAAAAACGGAACTTTTAGAATTTTCATTTTTTGACCAAAACGACAGCCCCGGGGGTTATAAACATGTTGATATGGTTGTGATTTTTTTTCTGACTGCGGTTTCAAAACCATGCACCAGAATCCACTTCTTTCAACTCAGTAATACATTTTGGATGTGTACCTAGAGTTTAAAGCAGAAAAAACGGAACTTTTAGAATTTTAATTTTTTGACCAAAACGACAGCCCCGGGGGTTATAAACATGTTGATATGGATGTGATTTTTTTTCTGACTGCGGTTTCAGAACCATGCACCAGAATCCACTTCTTTCAACTCAGTAATACATTTTGGATGTGTACCTAGAGTTTAAAGCAGAAAAAACGGAACTTTTAGAATTTTAATTTTTTGACCAAAACGACAGCCCCGGGGGTTATAAACATGTTGATATGGTTGTGATTTTTTTTCTGACTGCGGTTTCAGAACCATGCACCAGAATCCACTTCTTTCAACTCAGTAATACATTTTGGATGTGTACCTAGAGTTTAAAGCAGAAAAAACGGAACTTTTAGAATTTTCATTTTTTGACCAAAACGACAGCCCCGGGGGTTATAAACATGTTGATATGGATGTGATTTTTTTTCTGACTGCGGTTTCAAAACCATGCACCAGAATCCACTTCTTTCAACTCAGTAATACATTTTGGATGTGTACCTAGAGTTTAAAGCAGAAAAAACGGAACTTTTAGAATTTTCATTTTTTGACCAAAACGACAGCCCCGGGGGTTATAAACATGTTGATATGGTTGTGATTTTTTTTCTGACTGCAGTTTCAAAACCATGCACCAGAATCCACTTCTTTCAACTCAGTAATACATTTTGGATGTGTACCTAGAGTTTAAAGCAGAAAAAACGGAACTTTTAGAATTTTCATTTTTTGACCAAAACGACAGCCCCGGGGGTTATAAACATGTTGATATGGTTGTGATTTTTTTTCTGACTGCGGTTTCAAAACCATGCACCAGAATCCACTTCTTTCAACTCAGTAATACATTTTGGATGTGTACCTAGAGTTTAAAGCAGAAAAAACGGAACTTTTAGAATTTTCATTTTTTGACCAAAACGACAGCCCCAGGGGTTATTAACATGTTGATATGGTTGTGATTTTTTTTCTGACTGCGGTTTCAAAACCATGCACCAGAATCCACTTCTTTCAACTCAGTAATACCTTTTGGATGTGTACCTAGAGTTTAAAGCAGAAAAAACGGAACTTTTAGAATTTTAATTTTTTGACCAAAACGACAGCCCCGGGGGTTATTAACATGTTGATATGGTTGGGATTTTTTTTCTGACTGCGGTTTCAAAACCATGCACCAGAATCCACTTCTTTCAACTCAGTAATACATTTTGGATGTGTACCTAGAGTTTAAAGCAGAAAAAACGGAACTTTTAGAATTTTTATTTTTTGACCAAAACGACAGCCCCGGGGGTTATAAACATGTTGATATGGTTGTGATTTTTTTCTGACTGCGGTTTCAAAACCATGCACCAGAATCCACTTCTTTCAACTCAGTAATACATTTTGGATGTGTACCTAGAGTTTAAAGCAGCAAAAACGGAACTTTTAGAATTTTCATTTTTTGACCAAAACGACAGCCCCGGGGGTTATAAACATGTTGATATGGTTGTGATTTTTTTCTGACTGCGGTTTCAAAACCATGCACCAGAATCCACTTCTTTCAACTCAGTAATACATTTTGGATGTGTACCTAGAGTTTAAAGCAGAAAAAACGGAAACTTTTAGAATTTTCATTTTTTGACCAAAACGACAGCCCCGGGGGTTATAAACATGTTGATATGGTTGTGATTTTTTTTCTGACTGCGGTTTCAAAACCATGCACCAGAATCCACTTCTTTCAACTCAGTAATATATTTTGGATGTGTACCTAGAGTTTAAAGCAGAAAAAACGGAACTTTTAGAATTTTCATTTTTTGACCAAAACGACAGCCCCGGGGGTTATAAACATGTTGATATGGATGTGATTTTTTTTCTGACTGCGGTTTCAAAACCATGCACCAGAATCCACTTCTTTCAACTCAGTAATACATTTTGGATGTGTACCTAGAGTTTAAAGCAGAAAAAACGGAACTTTTAGAATTTTCATTTTTTGACCAAAACGACAGCCCCGGGGGTTATAAACATGTTGATATGGTTGTGATTTTTTTTCTGACTGCGGTTTCAAAACCATGCACCAGAATCCACTTCTTTCAACTCAGTAATACATTTTGGATGTGTACCTAGAGTTTAAAGCAGAAAAAACGGAACTTTTAGAATTTTAATTTTTTGACCAAAACGACAGCCCCGGGGGTTATAAACATGTTGATATGGATGTGATTTTTTTTCTGACTGCGGTTTCAAAACCATGCACCAGAATCCACTTCTTTCAACTCAGTAATACATTTTGGATGTGTACCTAGAGTTTAAAGCAGAAAAAACGGAACTTTTAGAATTTTCATTTTTTGACCAAAACGACAGCCCCGGGGGTTATAAACATGTTGATATGGTTGTGATTTTTTTTCTGACTGCGGTTTCAAAACCATGCACCAGAATCCACTTCTTTCAACTCAGTAATACCTTTTGGATGTGTACCTAGAGTTTAAAGCAGAAAAAACGGAACTTTTAGAATTTTCATGTTTTGACCAAAACGACAGCCCCGGGGGTTATAAACATGTTGATATGGATGTGATTTTTTTTCTGACTGCGGTTTCAAAACCATGCACCAGAATCCACTTCTTTCAACTCAGTAATACATTTTGGATGTGTACCTAGAGTTTAAAGCAGAAAAAACTGAACTTTTAGAATTTTCATTTTTTGACCAAAACGACAGCCCCGGGGGTTATTAACATGTTGATATGGTTGTGATTTTTTTTCTGACTGCGGTTTCAAAACCATGCACCAGAATCCACTTCTTTCAACTCAGTAATACATTTTGGTTGTGTACCTAGAGTTTAAAGCAGAAAAAACGGAACTTTTAGAATTTTCATTTTTTGACCAAAACGACAGCCCCGGGGGTTATTAACATGTTGATATGGTTGTGATTTTTTTTCTGACTGCAGTTTCAAAACCATGCACCAGAATCCACTTCTTTCAACTCAGTAATACATTTTGGATGTGTACCTAGAGTTTAAAGCAGAAAAAACGGAACTTTTAGAATTTTTATTTTTTGACCAAAACGACAGCCCCGGGGGTTATAAACATGTTGATATGGTTGTGATTTTTTTCTGAGTGCGGTTTCAAAACCATGCACCAGAATCCACTTCTTTCAACTCAGTAATACATTTTGGATGTGTACCTAGAGTTTAAAGCAGAAAAAACGGAACTTTTAGAATTTTCATTTTTTTTTTTTTATATATAATCTTTATTATTTTCTTATATCACCATACAAAATAAAAATTAAAATACATTGGGTCACACTTTCCGTGAGCTTATATATCGTTATCAAAGGGAACATATAAAGAATTAAGCCTGAGGGAAAATCCCCGCACAGTCTTACCTCTTATCTTACTGTGGGAGGTTCCCCTCACATTCTTCTTAATAACCCCCCTGTGGGCAGACCCCCTCACAATCTAGGTATTTCTTATCTATTTGCTTTATAAGTTGGCAACTTCTACCTAGTGCAACTATATTTAATAGATCACAAAATTTTACGTTTAGCAGTGACAAGGCGGCCCATCCAGTCTTCCCAATTTTATATTCACTACCATTCTCTAACTTTAATCCACCTCCTTCCAATGCATTAAGTTTATGTGATAATTTTTAAGAGTACCTAACCCCACCCCCCCAACCACCCTCCCCTCCCCCCCGTTCATTCCTAGATTGAAAAAAAAAAGGGGGCACGAGGAAAAATGTACACGGCACAAAATACCCGCCAGACTAGTGTTCCCTTCTCCCCACAACCCAATATAAATAGCACTTCCTTCTAGTAATCCTATTTCCCGCTAAGCAAAAAAAAGGAACTACTGATAATAATTCTGCTTGCAGCTCCTATTCCTGACACCTGCCAGAACTTTCCAGTAGGTATATATATCTTTCGGTATATCAGCTGACTAAATAAAAGTCAGAAGCAGCATAGTTATGAGCCCGTTAGCTGACCCATTCCCCCTTAACTACTCTGTATACCCTGCCCATGTTTTACCAGTTTAGAAGGGGCGGTCCCCGTTAGTTAGTGATTCTCTCTCATACCATGTCGTCATTGACACTACCTTTCTCAACATAGATTTATTCACTTCTGAGAGTGACCTAACGTACGGTAACCAAATATTAAAAAAAATTTCAGCGTTTTGTTCTTTGTTCTTAACCATTTCACACCAATCCATTTGAAACAAATATACGATTCTAGGGATTAGGAGAGCTATAGTTAGTGTATTTGCTTCAATCCATTGCGAAAGAATAGTTTTCCGCGTCGCCGCGGCAATTTTTGCCAAAAATATTCGGTGGCCTTTTGTGAGACCTTTTATACTAGTATTTGTATGTATGTCCCATAGAGCCCACTCAGGAGTAGGTTTCACTATGATCTTAAATTCGTCCTGTATAAATCTACCCACCATTTCCCAATATCCCAGCACTTCCGGGCATAACCACATACAGTGAAATAGGTCTGCGTCATTCTGTGAACATTTAAAACAATTTGAATTAGTAGAGCTACCTATCAAAAACCTTTTCCTCGGGGTATAATACGCCCTATGCAGTAATTTATATTGCATTTCTAGGTATGAGGCGCCCACCAAGTATTTGTTGATACGATTAAAGGCGGAAAGAATCATCTGTAGACTTAACCCTGGAAGGTCATCTATCCATTTCCCCAGGCCAGAGTGGACTCTATCGTAGTGGATTGTATTCTTAATCTGTGAATAGAGCAATGCAGTGGTGCACTTCTTGTTATGGGCCATGTTAATTAATCTAGTCAATTCATCAGGGGTATCTTTGTTTATTATTTCTGATACTATCTCGGTTACATAACCTCTTATCTAAGAGCAATCCAACCAGGATAGCATGTTGGTATCAAATTTCTCTACCATCTTCTCCATCGTGAGTATCTGCATACTTCTCTCTTCCAGTACATCCGAGATGCACCCCCTAACCCCTATTATCCCTTTCTGCGTCAACTTCTCATTTTGAAGCAAAAAGGAATGTTCCTTTATGTTATATAATAATGGGATGAATATCGTTCTGTACGGAGATAACCCCTTTCTCACCATCACTTTCCTCCACGCCCCACAGGTGGTATTCAGCAATGGGTTTCTTTTTACTTTATACGGAGTTTTTGAGGGTTGCGTATGAAGAAGACCTGTTAGAGGAATTTCTGGACAGAATGATTGTTCTATTTCAACATTCGAATAATTATCTGTTTTGTTTATCCAATCTATAGCGTATCTCAGGTTGGCTGCTAACACATAGCTCTGAATGCAAGGCAAGTTTGTACCACCCAATTTCGGGTTTTGAATAAGTTTATGCCTGGCTATTCGGGGTTTTTTCCCGGCCCAGATGAATTTACTTATTGCTGCATTGAGCACTTTCAGGTCCGTATCCTTAACCATAAAGGGTAACATTTGTATATAATACAATATTCGTGGGAAAGCCACCATTTTAATCAAATGTATCCTCCCAAGATATGATAACGGCAAGCATCGCCAGGCTTTGAAATCATTCAGCGTACGTGCAATCATTGGCTGAATATTGTTGATGTAGATTTCGGCCGTGTATCTGGGTATGTTAATGCCCAAGTAGGACATGGTTGAGGATACCCACTTGAAAGGGAAGTTATCTTGCCAGCCCTCTTTGACCCCCGCATTCAAGGCCAGTGCTTTTGTTTTATCTTTGTTTATTCTAAAGCCCGACACCATTTCAAAGTCGCTCAGGACCCGCAGCAACTTCGGAATTGCTGCGTGGGGATTTTTTATGTATAGTAATAGGTCATCGGCATAAGCCGATACTTTCAGCACTTCTGTGCCAAACTGGAATCCCTGCCATTCCTTGGCTAAGTAACAGTGTCTGATTAAAGGATCTATCGCTATATTGAATAATAATGGCGACAAGGGACATCCTTGCCTTGTGCCCCGGGCCAAGGGGAATTCCTGTGTGTTCTTCCCATTCACCGTAATAAAAGCTGTGGGGGAGGAGTAAAGTTTGCGGAAAAGGGTAATAAAACCAACACCCAGATTTTGGGCATGAAGCATTCTAAGAAGATGCGACCACGTTACCCTGTCAAACGCATTGTCTGCATCACATCCCACCATTATTGCCTTCCCGGTTGGTTCACTTTCAGCCTTTGTCAAAACTGCAATGGCTTGGCGCATGTTTTGCACCGATGATCTTCCTCTCAGAAATCCCGATTGAGCTTTATGTAGTAGTTTGGGAAGTTTTTGTTGTAGTCTGTTGGCCATAATAGATGTTAATATTTTAAAGTCCTGATTTAACAGGGAAATAGGGCGATATGAAGTTATTTGGATCATGTCCCTATTTGTTTTGGGGATTAAAATAATTCTTGCTTTATTAAATTCTTTAAAGGCTGATGAACCACCCAGTAAGGCATTATACAGTAATTGTAGGTGAGGCGTCACCTGTACTGCCAGTATTTTATAATATTCAGCACTTAGTCCATCCGGCCCAGGGGTTTTATTTCTTGCTAGTTTTCCAATACAATCTTTAATTTCCGCTGCTGAGATGGATCTAGACAGTTCTGCGTTTTCACTTTCTGATAGTTTAGGGATCCCTGCCTTCCTGATAAACTCCATTCCTTTTACTGGGTCATCACCAGGATTTTTATACAGGTTAGAGAAATGATCTAAAAAAGTATTAGCTATCTCTTCTGTGGATTTAATCTGCTGTGTGTCTCTTACCAGCTTTGTTATCTGAGTTGTTGGTGTTTTACCCCTTATTAGAGACGCCAGCAATTTCCCCGCCTTATTTCCCCCTCTGAAATATTTGTTCTTTTGACAATCTACATTATATTTTGCTTTCTCAGTACATAAAGCATCATACAGTGATTTAGTCTCTGTATAAGTTTTACGTGTGTCTATTGTATTATTTCTCAGCATTTCAGAGTATGCACCCGAGACCTCCCAACTAAGTTCTTCAAATCTTCTGTTTAACTTTTTCCGTATGCTCGCTACATAAGCCATAATCTGTCCACGAACAACCGGTTTGGAGGCTGCCCAAAAAAGATTTATGTCCTCAATATGTTGTTTGTTGTCCTCCACAAAGTTATTATAGTATTGTATTAGGAAGGACTTAAAGTCAGTAGAGTCACTCAAAAAACTAGGAAATCGCCAGTTATACGAAGCTGTTCTGGGGTTAGCCATTGCTAGGGAGAACCAGGTAGGGGCATGGTCTGATATGGCAATGTTCTCAATACCAGTGTTCTTTATTCTGGATAGCAGGGGTACCGGGATTAGCCAAAAGTCAATCCTGGATGATGAACCATGTGGGTGCGAATAAAAGGTGAACTCTCTGCCCACTGGGTGTTCGTGTCGCCAGGGGTCCCTTAAGTTCAGTGTTTCCATTAATAACGCTAGTGCCGGTGGTGTTTTATCATTTTTGCTAACTCCTGTTTTATCTAATCTCTGATTAACCGTGGTGTTAAAATCCCCACCTATTATGATATGGCCTTCTGCCCAGTCTTGTAGTTTCACATATAACTCGGTATAAAAGGCGGAGTTAGGGCCAGTTGGGCCGTATATTGTTACAATTGTATATAATTCTCCTTCTATTATTATTTTTAAAAATAAATATTTCCCTTCTGAATCTTTTTTTTTGGTCTACAATGTTATGGTGTAAAGTTTTATTCACAAGTATCATTACCCCTCTTTTTTTCTTGGTATAAGATGCTGCAATTACCTCGGCGAACCAGTTATCCCTAAGTGTATTTAAGTCTCTGTTCCGCCAATGGGTCTCTTGCAAGACCGCAATATCCGGTTTTAACTTTTTTAGGTGTTGCAGAACTTTTTTCTTTTTTATAGGGGAATTCAAACCTTCCACGTTCCACGAAAGGAACGTGATTCTATCTTTTAATCTCTCTTCTGTTGCGCCCATACTTTATACCTTTTAAATCTTATATCCTCCTGCCCCCCCAAAAAAAAAAAAAAGAAAAAAAAAAAAAAAAAAATGATAACAATATAGTGCAAGGTGCAAGTGTTTGCAGCATTTCAGCATTTTTCCATGCCTCTATTACCCACATATTATACAGTGTAACATCTCATAACTATACTGTGTATCCACCACTCCATTCCTCATTATAGTGATCCAAGACCCAACCTACTTGTTTTAGTTTTCATACCACTCAAATAATTAACATGATATAGACTGTGGCCAACTTTTCTTGTGTCTCCTACTAGCGAGTGCAAAATGTCCACATAAAAATATCCTCGTGAAACTCTGATAGTGATTGACATAACAAAAGCAGTGTCCAGGTAAGTTTTCTTCCAGTGTGCCTTTATGAAAGTATCAAAAAAATAAAAAATAATAAAAAAAAAAAAATAAAAAAAAAAAAAAAAAAAA
Source organism: Crinia signifera (assembly GCF_055691185.1). Taxonomy (NCBI): domain Eukaryota; kingdom Metazoa; phylum Chordata; class Amphibia; order Anura; family Myobatrachidae; genus Crinia; species Crinia signifera. The sequence continues at coordinate 161,885 of NW_028142060.1, read as the reverse complement.
AAAGGGGAGGGGAGGGAAAAAGGAAGGGCAGAAGGGCAAAGAGAGCGCAAGCAAAGAAAAGGAGAGGGAAAGAGAGGAGGCCAGAAAAAGGAAGAGAAAGAAAGAAGAAAAGAGGGGAATTTCTCTCTTTACTTCTAAAGACTTTGATAAAAATCCTCTGAATCATCCAGCTTAACATATACATCTCCTCAGCTTGTTAATAGAGAGTTCAGGAATGGTTCAGCCATCGCAGGGGAATCGAACATCTGTTGTTGACCATTATGAAAAACCTTCAATTTTGCAGGGTACATTAATGAAAAGCGAATGTTAGACTTAAACAATTGACTGCAGATGGGGGAAAAAGCTTTCCTTTTCATGGCTACCTGATGAGAGAAATCTTGGAACAGTAAAAGTTTTTCTCCCTCATATTCCAAGTTCCTAGATTTCCTGAATGCTTCCATAATTTTGACCTTGTCTGTGTATTTTAATAATTTGAAAATTACCGGCCGTGGTCTACGCCTCTCTGGTTGTTCTGGCCCTATGCGATGCACTCTTTCTATCTGCAGAGGGCCATCTGGCGTTATGCAATTTAGCTCTTTGGGGAGCCAGACTGAGACCAGTGACATTAAGTCTTTGTTTTTTACTGACTCTGGTAGCCCTATTAGGCGAATATTGCTACGACGGTCCCTATTTTCGATCTCTTCTAATTTATCTTGTACTGCAACTAGAGCTGTTTCCTGAGCCGCAATCGTGGCTCTGGCTTGGGAAAGTTCTTCTTCCATGATCATTATTCTATGTTCTGCTTCCTCAAAGCGGGTGTTATATTCCTTTAATTGTGTTGCTACAGCTTCTATGGCTGTCTTCAGGCCTGCAAGTTTTGTATCTAATAAGGGGGCCAGAATTTCTGATAGTTCTTTAGCCTTAAAAGATGTGGCTGTGGTATGTTGTGGGGAGTCAGTTAAGTCTCTATTAATATCTTCGCTTGTTAGGGATAGCGACGGGCTGCAGAAGGATTGGCCTTTGGCCTTACTTTCCTTTGATTTGGCCGCTGCATTACCTTTACCACTCTTATCGCTTTTCTGAGCCTTACCCATGTATTTATCCATTACCTTCCTCCACCGGGATAAATATCTTACCCAGTGTCCAAAGCCTTGTACGCTCTTTCAGTGGTTACTTATACACATACACAAACGGGAGGCTACCTCTTTCTGTCTCTGCTACCTTTCCCAGCGTCTTAGATTGCTGTCAGGAATCGTTGTAGCACACAGTGGGCGCTTGTAATGCAGTCCAGACCAGGTAATGTAACCCCCATAGGGTAGATTCTGATTTAAGTTAGATTGCAGGAGTCACCCTGTAGACTGTAGCTTCTGCCCCACTTATGTTAATATAACAGAGTCTTTATGGCCTCGAGGTATACATGCATGGCGTATTCAGAAATTGTCAGAGAGCTCTCACCTCTCCAGTAGTTAGGCTGCAGGATGGTTTACACTGTCCAGGTCACTGTTGCTGATCAGCTCCCGAGTCAGCAGGCTGTAGTGTACCCAGTGTACACTTATTGGCCAGGTTACTCCAATCCTCCGCCACCCCGTTGACTCTGCCACACGCCTCTACCCGGCGGCATCCACTCCCCGCTGCCGCCCGCAACGCAACCAGGCGACCAGGCTCCTCTCCTCCTCCTCGCAGCCTCGCCAAGCGCTTCCGTCAAGCGGTGCAGACACTTCGCGCACGTCAGCTGCACGGCGGGCCTCCTATCGTCACCTCCGGCTTCTCCCGTGGAGTGCTGGGATCAGTATGCTATGAGCCACAATGACGCGGCGTTCTGTGAACGAGGGTGAGTACGCGCTGTATACAGCGCTATGATCCCGGGGGTGCAGGCGCTCACTACCGGCCACTTGCTCTTGTTGGGCCGTTCACTCCGGTGATTGAAGTCCGGTCGCCGGCGTGTGTTAGCTGGGTAGACCGGTCCGGAGCTAGGAGCTGCCTGTGAACACGACCACTCCGTCAGGCCGCCCACCGGAAGTCAGGTGTCTCAATTCAATTTTCATTTTTTGACCAAAACGACAGCCCCGGGGGTTATAAACATGTTGATATGGATGTGATTTTTTTTCTGACTGCGGTTTCAAAACCATGCACCAGAATCCACTTCTTTCAACTCAGTAATACATTTTGAATGTGTACCTAGAGTTTAAAGCAGAAAAAACGGAACTTTTAGAATTTTAATTTTTTGACCAAAACGACAGCCCCGGGGGTTATAAACATGTTGATATGGATGTGATTTTTTTTCTGACTGCGGTTTCAAAACCATGCACCAGAATCCACTTCTTTCAACTCAGTAATACATTTTGGATGTGTACCTAGAGTTTAAAGCAGAAAAAACGGAACTTTTAGAATTTTCATTTTTTGACCAAAACGACAGCCCCGGGGGTTATAAACATGTTGATATGGTTGTGATTTTTTTTCTGACTGCGGTTTCAAAACCATGCACCAGAATCCACTTCTTTCAACTCAGTAATACATTTTGGATGTGTACCTAGAGTTTAAAGCAGAAAAAACGGAACTTTTAGAATTTTCATGTTTTGACCAAAACGACAGCCCCGGGGGTTATAAACATGTTGATATGGATGTGATTTTTTTTCTGACTGCGGTTTCAAAACCATGCACCAGAATCCACTTCTTTCAACTCAGTAATACATTTTGGATGTGTACCTAGAGTTTAAAGCAGAAAAAACTGAACTTTTAGAATTTTCATGTTTTGACCAAAACGACAGCCCCGGGGGTTATAAACATGTTGATATGGATGTGATTTTTTTTCTGACTGCGGTTTCAAAACCATGCACCAGAATCCACTTCTTTCAACTCAGTAATACATTTTGGATGTGTACCTAGAGTTTAAAGCAGAAAAAACTGAACTTTTAGAATTTTCATTTTTTGACCAAAACGAAAGCCCCGGGGGTTATAAACATGTTGATATGGTTGTGATTTTTTTTCTGACTGCGGTTTCAAAACTATGCACCAGAATCCACTTCTTTCAACTCAGTAATACATTTTGGATGTGTACCTAGAGTTTAAAGCAGAAAAAACTGAACTTTTAGAATTTTCATTTTTTGACCAAAACGACAGCCCCGGGGGTTATAAACATGTTGATATGGTTGTGATTTTTTTTCTGACTGCGGTTTCAAAACTATGCACCAGAATCCACTTCTTTCAACTCAGTAATACCTTTTGGATGTGTACATAGAGTTTAAAGCAGAAAAAACAGAACTTTTAGAATTTTCATTTTTTGACCAAAACGACAGCCCCGGGGGTTATTAACATGTTGATATGGTTGGGATTTTTTTTCTGACTGCGGTTTCAAAACCATGCACCAGAATCCACTTCTTTCAACTCAGTAATACATTTTGGATGTGTACCTAGAGTTTAAAGCAGAAAAAACGGAACTTTTAGAATTTTTATTTTTTGACCAAAACGACAGCCCCGGGGGTTATAAACATGTTGATATGGTTGTGATTTTTTTCTGACTGCGGTTTCAAAACCATGCACCAGAATCCACTTCTTTCAACTCAGTAATAAATTTTGGATGTGTACCTAGAGTTTAAAGCAGCAAAAACGGAACTTTTAGAATTTTCATTTTTTGACCAAAACGACAGCCCCGGGGGTTATAAACATGTTGATATGGATGTGATTTTTTTTCTGACTGCGGTTTCAAAACCATGCACCAGAATCCACTTCTTTCAACTCAGTAATACATTTTGGATGTGTACCTAGAGTTTAAAGCAGAAAAAACGGAAACTTTTAGAATTTTCATTTTTTGACCAAAACGACAGCCCCGGGGGTTATAAACATGTTGATATGGTTGTGATTTTTTTTCTGACTGCGGTTTCAAAACCATGCACCAGAATCCACTTCTTTCAACTCAGTAATACATTTTGGATGTGTACCTAGAGTTTAAAGCAGAAAAAACGGAACTTTTAGAATTTTCATTTTTTGACCAAAACGACAGCCCCGGGGGTTATAAACATGTTGATATGGATGTGATTTTTTTTCTGACTGCGGTTTCAAAACCATGCACCAGAATCCACTTCTTTCAACTCAGTAATACATTTTGGATGTGTACCTAGAGTTTAAAGCAGAAAAAACGGAACTTTTAGAATTTTCATTTTTTGACCAAAACGACAGCCCCGGGGGTTATAAACATGTTGATATGGTTGTGATTTTTTTTCTGACTGCGGTTTCAAAACCATGCACCAGAATCCACTTCTTTCAACTCAGTAATACATTTTGGATGTGTACCTAGAGTTTAAAGCAGAAAAAACGGAACTTTTAGAATTTTAATTTTTTGACCAAAACGACAGCCCCGGGGGTTATAAACATGTTGATATGGATGTGATTTTTTTTCTGACTGCGGTTTCAAAACCATGCACCAGAATCCACTTCTTTCAACTCAGTAATACATTTTGGATGTGTACCTAGAGTTTAAAGCAGAAAAAACGGAACTTTTAGAATTTTCATTTTTTGACCAAAACGACAGCCCCGGGGGTTATAAACATGTTGATATGGTTGTGATTTTTTTTCTGACTGCGGTTTCAAAACCATGCACCAGAATCCACTTCTTTCAACTCAGTAATACATTTTGGATGTGTACCTAGAGTTTAAAGCAGAAAAAACGGAACTTTTAGAATTTTCATGTTTTGACCAAAACGACAGCCCCGGGGGTTATAAACATGTTGATATGGATGTGATTTTTTTTCTGACTGCGGTTTCAAAACCATGCACCAGAATCCACTTCTTTCAACTCAGTAATACATTTTGGATGTGTACCTAGAGTTTAAAGCAGAAAAAACTGAACTTTTAGAATTTTCATTTTTTGACCAAAACGACAGCCCCGGGGGTTATAAACATGTTGATATGGTTGTGATTTTTTTTCTGACTGCGGTTTCAAAACTATGCACCAGAATCCACTTCTTTCAACTCAGTAATACATTTTGGATGTGTACCTAGAGTTTAAAGCAGAAAAAACGGAACTTTTAGAATTTTCATTTTTTGACCAAAACGACAGCCCCGGGGGTTATAAACATGTTGATGTGGTTGTGATTTTTTTTCTGACTGCGGTTTCAAAACCATGCACCAGAATCCACTTCTTTCAACTCAGTAATACATTTTGGATGTGTACCTAGAGTTTAAAGCAGAAAAACATGAACTTTTAGAATTTTCATTTTTTGACCAAAACGACAGCCCCGGGGGTTATAAACATGTTGATATGGATGTGATTTTTTTTCTGACTGCGGTTTCAAAACCATGCACCAGAATCCACTTCTTTCAACTCAGTAATACATTTTGGATGTGTACCTAGAGTTTAAAGCAGAAAAAACAGAACTTTTAGAATTTTCATTTTTTGACCAAAACGACAGCCCCGGGGGTTATAAACATGTTGATATGGTTGTGATTTTTTTTCTGACTGCGGTTTCAAAACCATGCACCAGAATCCACTTCTTTCAACTCAGTAATACATTTTGGATGTGTACCTAGAGTTTAAAGCAGAAAAAACGGAAACTTTTAGAATTTTCATTTTTTGACCAAAACGACAGCCCCGGGGGTTATAAACATGTTGATATGGTTGTGATTTTTTTTCTGACTGCGGTTTCAAAACCATGCACCAGAATCCACTTCTTTCAACTCAGTAATACATTTTGGATGTGTACCTAGAGTTTAAAGCAGAAAAAACGGAACTTTTAGAATTTTCATTTTTTGACCAAAACGACAGCCCCGGGGGTTATAAACATGTTGATATGGTTGTGATTTTTTTTTCTGACTGCGGTTTCAAAACCATGCACCAGAATCCACTTCTTTCAACTCAGTAATACATTTTGGATGTGTACCTAGAGTTTAAAGCAGAAAAAACGGAACTTTTAGAATTTTCATTTTTTGACCAAAACGACAGCCCCGGGGGTTATAAACATGTTGATATGGTTGTGATTTTTTTTCTGACTTTGGTTTCAAAACCATGCACCAGAATCCACTTCTTTCAACTCAGTAATACATTTTGGATGTGTACCTAGAGTTTAAAGCAGAAAAAACTGAACTTTTAGAATTTTCATTTTTTGACCAAAACGACAGCCCCGGGGGTTATTAACATGTTGATATGGTTGTGATTTTTTTTCTGACTGCGGTTTCAAAACCATGCACCAGAATCCACTTCTTTCAACTCAGTAATACATTTTGGTTGTGTACCTAGAGTTTAAAGCAGAAAAAACTGAACTTTTAGAATTTTCTTTTTTTGACCAAAACGACAGCCCCGGGGGTTATTAACATGTTGATATGGTTGTGATTTTTTTTCTGACTGCAGTTTCAAAACCATGCACCAGAATCCACTTCTTTCAACTCAGTAATACATTTTGGATGTGTACCTAGAGTTTAAAGCAGAAAAAACGGAACTTTTAGAATTTTTATTTTTTGACCAAAACGACAGCCCCGGGGGTTATAAACATGTTGATATGGTTGTGATTTTTTTCTGAGTGCGGTTTCAAAACCATGCACCAGAATCCACTTCTTTCAACTCAGTAATACATTTTGGATGTGTACCTAGAGTTTAAAGCAGCAAAAACGGAACTTTTAGAATTTTCATTTTTTGACCAAAACGACAGCCCCGGGGGTTATAAACATGTTGATATGGATGTGATTTTTTTCTGACTCGGTTTCAAAACCATGCACCAGAATCCACTTCTTTCAACTCAGTAATACATTTTGGATGTGTACCTAGAGTTTAAAGCAGAAAAAACGGAACTTTTAGAATTTTCATTTTTTGACCAAAACGACAGCCCCGGGGGTTATAAACATGTTGATATGGTTGTGATTTTTTTCTGACTGCGGTTTCAAAACCATGCACCAGAATCCACTTCTTTCAACTCAGTAATACATTTTGGATGTGTACCTAGAGTTTAAAGCAGAAAAAACGGAAACTTTTAGAATTTTCATTTTTTGACCAAAACGACAGCCCCGGGGGTTATAAACATGTTGATATGGTTGTGATTTTTTTTCTGACTGCGGTTTCAAAACCATGCACCAGAATCCACTTCTTTCAACTCAGTAATACATTTTGGATGTGTACCTAGAGTTTAAAGCAGAAAAAACGGAACTTTTAGAATTTTCATTTTTTGACCAAAACGACAGCCCCGGGGTTATTAACATGTTGATATGGTTGGGATTTTTTTCTGACTGCGGTTTCAAAACCATGCACCAGAATCCACTTCTTTCAACTCAGTAATACATTTTGGATGTGTACCTAGAGTTTAAAGCAGCAGAAACTGAACTTTTAGAATTTTCATTTTTTGACCAAAACGACAGCCCCGGGGGTTATAAACATGTTGATATGGATGTGATTTTTTTTCTGACTGCGGTTTCAAAACCATGCACCAGAATCCACTTCTTTCAACTCAGTAATACATTTTGGATGTGTACCTAGAGTTTAAAGCAGAAAAAACGGAACTTTTAGAATTTTCATTTTTTGACCAAAACGACAGCCCCGGGGGTTATAAACATGTTGATATGGTTGTGATTTTTTTTCTGACTGCGGTTTCAAAACCATGCACCAGAATCCACTTCTTTCAACTCAGTAATACATTTTGGATGTGTACCTAGAGTTTAAAGCAGAAAAACATGAACTTTTAGAATTTTCATTTTTTGACCAAAACGACAGCCCCGGGGGTTATAAACATGTTGATATGGATGTGATTTTTTTTCTGACTGCGGTTTCAAAACCATGCACCAGAATCCACTTCTTTCAACTCAGTAATACATTTTGGATGTGTACCTAGAGTTTAAAGCAGAAAAAACAGAACTTTTAGAATTTTCATTTTTTGACCAAAACGACAGCCCCGGGGGTTATAAACATGTTGATATGGTTGTGATTTTTTTTCTGACTGCGGTTTCAAAACCATGCACCAGAATCCACTTCTTTCAACTCAGTAATACATTTTGGATGTGTACCTAGAGTTTAAAGCAGAAAAAACGGAAACTTTTAGAATTTTCATTTTTTGACCAAAACGACAGCCCCGGGGGTTATAAACATGTTGATATGGTTGTGATTTTTTTTCTGACTGCGGTTTCAAAACCATGCACCAGAATCCACTTCTTTCAACTCAGTAATACATTTTGGATGTGTACCTAGAGTTTAAAGCAGAAAAAACGGAACTTTTAGAATTTTCATTTTTTGACCAAAACGACAGCCCCGGGGGTTATAAACATGTTGATATGGTTGTGATTTTTTTTTCTGACTGCGGTTTCAAAACCATGCACCAGAATCCACTTCTTTCAACTCAGTAATACATTTTGGATGTGTACCTAGAGTTTAAAGCAGAAAAAACGGAATTTTTAGAATTTTCATTTTTTGACCAAAACGACAGCCCCGGGGGTTATAAACATGTTGATATGGTTGTGATTTTTTTTCTGACTTTGGTTTCAAAACCATGCACCAGAATCCACTTCTTTCAACTCAGTAATACATTTTGGATGTGTACCTAGAGTTTAAAGCAGAAAAAACTGAACTTTTAGAATTTTCATTTTTTGACCAAAACGACAGCCCCGGGGGTTATTAACATGTTGATATGGTTGTGATTTTTTTTCTGACTGCGGTTTCAAAACCATGCACCAGAATCCACTTCTTTCAACTCAGTAATACATTTTGGTTGTGTACCTAGAGTTTAAAGCAGAAAAAACTGAACTTTTAGAATTTTCATTTTTTGACCAAAACGACAGCCCCGGGGGTTATTAACATGTTGATATGGTTGTGATTTTTTTTCTGACTGCAGTTTCAAAACCATGCACCAGAATCCACTTCTTTCAACTCAGTAATACATTTTGGATGTGTACCTAGAGTTTAAAGCAGAAAAAACGGAACTTTTAGAATTTTTATTTTTTGACCAAAACGACAGCCACGGGGGTTATAAACATGTTGATATGGTTGTGATTTTTTTCTGAGTGCGGTTTCAAAACCATGCACCAGAATCCACTTCTTTCAACTCAGTAATACATTTTGGATGTGTACCTAGAGTTTAAAGCAGCAAAAACGGAACTTTTAGAATTTTCATTTTTTGACCAAAACGACAGCCCCGGGGGTTATAAACATGTTGATATGGATGTGATTTTTTTCTGACTCGGTTTCAAAACCATGCACCAGAATCCACTTCTTTCAACTCAGTAATACATTTTGGATGTGTACCTAGAGTTTTAAGCAGAAAAAACGGAACTTTTAGAATTTTCATTTTTTGACCAAAACGACAGCCCCGGGGGTTATAAACATGTTGATATGGTTGTGATTTTTTTCTGACTGCGGTTTCAAAACCATGCACCAGAATCCACTTCTTTCAACTCAGTAATACATTTTGGATGTGTACCTAGAGTTTAAAGCAGAAAAAACGGAAACTTTTAGAATTTTCATTTTTTGACCAAAACGACAGCCCCGGGGGTTATAAACATGTTGATATGGTTGTGATTTTTTTTCTGACTGCGGTTTCAAAACCATGCACCAGAATCCACTTCTTTCAACTCAGTAATACATTTTGGATGTGTACCTAGAGTTTAAAGCAGAAAAACGGAACTTTTAGAATTTTCATTTTTTGACCAAAACGACAGCCCCGGGGTTATTAACATGTTGATATGGTTGGGATTTTTTTCTGACTGCGGTTTCAAAACCATGCACCAGAATCCACTTCTTTCAACTCAGTAATACATTTTGGATGTGTACCTAGAGTTTAAAGCAGCAGAAACTGAACTTTTAGAATTTTCATTTTTTGACCAAAACGACAGCCCCGGGGGTTATAAACATGTTGATATGGATGTGATTTTTTTTCTGACTGCGGTTTCAAAACCATGCACCAGAATCCACTTCTTTCAACTCAGTAATACATTTTGGATGTGTACCTAGAGTTTAAAGCAGAAAAAACGGAACTTTTAGAATTTTCATTTTTTGACCAAAACGACAGCCCCGGGGGTTATAAACATGTTGATATGGTTGTGATTTTTTTTCTGACTGCGGTTTCAAAACCATGCACCAGAATCCACTTCTTTCAACTCAGTAATACATTTTGGATGTGTACCTAGAGTTTAAAGCAGAAAAAACGGAACTTTTAGAATTTTCATTTTTTGACCAAAACGACAGCCCCGGGGGTTATAAACATGTTGATATGGATGTGATTTTTTTTCTGACTGCGGTTCCAAAACCATGCACCAGAATCCACTTCTTTCAACTCAGTAATACATTTTGGATGTGTACCTAGAGTTTAAAGCAGAAAAAATGGAACTTTTAGAATTTTAATTTTTTGACCAAAATGACAGCCCCGGGGGTTATAAACATGTTGATATGGATGTGATTTTTTTTTCTGACTGCGGTTTCAAAACCATGCACCAGAATCCACTTCTTTCAACTCAGTAATACATTTTGGATGTGTACCTAGAGTTTAAAGCAGAAAAAACTGAACTTTTAGAATTTTCATTTTTTGACCAAAACGACAGCCCCGGGGGTTATAAACATGTTGATATGGTTGTGATTTTTTTTCTGACTGCGGTTTCAAAACCATGCACCAGAATCCACTTCTTTCAACTCAGTAATACATTTTGGATGTGTACCTAGAGTTTAAAGCAGAAAAAACGGAACTTTTAGAATTTTCATGTTTTGACCAAAACGACAGCCCCGGGGGTTATAAACATGTTGATATGGATGTGATTTTTTTTCTGACTGCGGTTTCAAAACCATGCACCAGAATCCACTTCTTTCAACTCAGTAATACATTTTGGATGTGTACCTAGAGTTTAAAGCAGAAAAAACGGAACTTTTAGAATTTTCATTTTTTGACCAAAACGACAGCCCCGGGGGTTATAAACATGTTGATATGGTTGTGATTTTTTTTCTGACTGCGGTTTCAAAACCATGCACCAGAATCCACTTCTTTCAACTCAGTAATACATTTTGGATGTGTACCTAGAGTTTAAAGCAGAAAAAACGGAAACTTTTCGAATTTTCATTTTTTGACCAAAACGACAGCCCCGGGGGTTATAAACATGTTGATATGGTTGTGATTTTTTTTCTGACTGCGGTTTCAAAAAAATGCACCAGAATCCACTTCTTTCAACTCAGTAATACATTTTGGATGTGTACCTAGAGTTTAAAGCAGAAAAAACTGAACTTTTAGAATTTTCATTTTTTGACCAAAACGACAGCCCCGGGGGTTATTAACATGTTGATATGGTTGTGATTTTTTTTCTGACTGCAGTTTCAAAACCATGCACCAGAATCCACTTCTTTCAACTCAGTAATACATTTTGGATGTGTACCTAGAGTTTAAAGCAGAAAAAACGGAAACTTTTAGAATTTTCATTTTTTGACCAAAACGACAGCCCCGGGGGTTATAAACATGTTGATATGGTTGTGATTTTTTTTCTGACTGCGGTTTCAAAACCATGCACCAGAATCCACTTCTTTCAACTCAGTAATACATTTTGGATGTGTACCTAGAGTTTAAAGCAGAAAAAACGGAACTTTTAGAATTTTCATTTTTTGACCAAAACGACAGCCCCGGGGATTATTAACATGTTGATATGGTTGGGATTTTTTTCTGACTGCGGTTTCAAAACCATGCACCAGAATCCACTTCTTTCAACTCAGTAATACATTTTGGATGTGTACCTAGAGTTTAAAGCAGAAAAAACGGAACTTTTAGAATTTTTATTTTTTTACCAAAACGACAGCCCCGGGGGTTATAAACATGTTGATATGGTTGTGATTTTTTTCTGACTGCGGTTTCAAAACCATGCACCAGAATCCACTTCTTTCAACTCAGTAATACATTTTGGATGTGTACCTAGAGTTTAAAGCAGCAGAAACTGAACTTTTAGAATTTTCATTTTTTGACCAAAACGACAGCCCCGGGGGTTATAAACATGTTGATATGGATGTGATTTTTTTTCTGACTGCGGTTTCAAAACCATGCACCAGAATCCACTTCTTTCAACTCAGTAATACATTTTGGATGTGTACCTAGAGTTTAAAGCAAAAAAACCGGAACTTTTAGAATTTTCATTTTTTGACCAAAACGACAGCCCCGGGGGTTATAAACATGTTGATATGGTTGTGATTTTTTTTCTGACTGCGGTTTCAAAACCATGCACCAGAATCCACTTCTTTCAACTCAGTAATACATTTTGGATGTGTACCTAGAGTTTAAAGCAGAAAAAACGGAACTTTTAGAATTTTCATTTTTTGACCAAAACGACAGCCCCGGGGGTTATTAACAATTTGATATGGTTGTGATTTTTTTTCTGACTGCGGTTTCAAAACCATGCACCAGAATCCACTTCTTTCAACTCAGTAATACATTTTGGATGTGTACCTAGAGTTTAAAGCAGAAAAAACGGAACTTTTCGAATTTTCATTTTTTGACCAAAACGACAGCCCCGGGGGTTATAAACATGTTGATATGGTTGTGATTTTTTTCTGACTGCGGTTTCAAAACCATGCACCAGAATCCACTTCTTTCAACTCAGTAATACATTTTGGATGTGTACCTAGAGTTTAAAGCAGAAAAAACGGAAACTTTTCGAATTTTCATTTTTTGACCAAAACGACAGCCCCGGGGGTTATAAACATGTTGATATGGTTGTGATTTTTTTTCTGACTGCGGTTTCAAAAAAATGCACCAGAATCCACTTCTTTCAACTCAGTAATACATTTTGGATGTGTACCTAGAGTTTAAAGCAGAAAAAACGGAACTTTTAGAATTTTCATTTTTTGACCAAAACGACAGCCCCGGGGGTTATTAACATGTTGATATGGTTGTGATTTTTTTTCTGACTGCGGTTTCAAAACCATGCACCAGAATCCACTTCTTTCAACTCAGTAATACATTTTGGTTGTGTACCTAGAGTTTAAAGCAGAAAAAACGGAAACTTTTCGAATTTTCATTTTTTGACCAAAACGACAGCCCCGGGGATTATAAACATGTTGATGTGGTTGTGATTTTTTTTCTGACTGCGGTTTCAAAACCATGCACCAGAATCCACTTCTTTCAACTCAGTAATACATTTTGGATGTGTACCTAGAGTTTAAAGCAGAAAAACATGAACTTTTAGAATTTTCATTTTTTGACCAAAACGACAGCCCCGGGGGTTATAAACATGTTGATATGGATGTGATTTTTTTTCTGACTGCGGTTTCAAAACCATGCACCAGAATCCACTTCTTTCAACTCAGTAATACATTTTGGATGTGTACCTAGAGTTTAAAGCAGAAAAAACAGAACTTTTAGAATTTTCATTTTTTGACCAAAACGACAGCCCCGGGGGTTATAAACATGTTGATATGGTTGTGATTTTTTTTCTGACTGCGGTTTCAAAACCATGCACCAGAATCCACTTCTTTCAACTCAGTAATACATTTTGGATGTGTACCTAGAGTTTAAAGCAGAAAAAACGGAAACTTTTAGAATTTTCATTTTTTGACCAAAACGACAGCCCCGGGGGTTATAAACATGTTGATATGGTTGTGATTTTTTTTCTGACTGCGGTTTCAAAACCATGCACCAGAATCCACTTCTTTCAACTCAGTAATACATTTTGGATGTGTACCTAGAGTTTAAAGCAGAAAAAACGGAACTTTTAGAATTTTCATTTTTTGACCAAAACGACAGCCCCGGGGGTTATAAACATGTTGATATGGTTGTGATTTTTTTTTCTGACTGCGGTTTCAAAACCATGCACCAGAATCCACTTCTTTCAACTCAGTAATACATTTTGGATGTGTACCTAGAGTTTAAAGCAGAAAAAACGGAACTTTTAGAATTTTCATTTTTTGACCAAAACGACAGCCCCGGGGGTTATAAACATGTTGATATGGTTGTGATTTTTTTTCTGACTTTGGTTTCAAAACCATGCACCAGAATCCACTTCTTTCAACTCAGTAATACATTTTGGATGTGTACCTAGAGTTTAAAGCAGAAAAAACTGAACTTTTAGAATTTTCATTTTTTGACCAAAACGACAGCCCCGGGGGTTATTAACATGTTGATATGGTTGTGATTTTTTTTCTGACTGCGGTTTCAAAACCATGCACCAGAATCCACTTCTTTCAACTCAGTAATACATTTTGGTTGTGTACCTAGAGTTTAAAGCAGAAAAAACTGAACTTTTAGAATTTTCTTTTTTTGACCAAAACGACAGCCCCGGGGGTTATTAACATGTTGATATGGTTGTGATTTTTTTTCTGACTGCAGTTTCAAAACCATGCACCAGAATCCACTTCTTTCAACTCAGTAATACATTTTGGATGTGTACCTAGAGTTTAAAGCAGAAAAAACGGAACTTTTAGAATTTTTATTTTTTGACCAAAACGACAGCCCCGGGGGTTATAAACATGTTGATATGGTTGTGATTTTTTTCTGAGTGCGGTTTCAAAACCATGCACCAGAATCCACTTCTTTCAACTCAGTAATACATTTTGGATGTGTACCTAGAGTTTAAAGCAGCAAAAACGGAACTTTTAGAATTTTCATTTTTTGACCAAAACGACAGCCCCGGGGGTTATAAACATGTTGATATGGATGTGATTTTTTTCTGAATCGGTTTCAAAACCATGCACCAGAATCCACTTCTTTCAACTCAGTAATACATTTTGGATGTGTACCTAGAGTTTAAAGCAGAAAAAACGGAACTTTTAGAATTTTCATTTTTTGACCAAAACGACAGCCCCGGGGGTTATAAACATGTTGATATGGTTGTGATTTTTTTCTGACTGCGGTTTCAAAACCATGCACCAGAATCCACTTCTTTCAACTCAGTAATACATTTTGGATGTGTACCTAGAGTTTAAAGCAGAAAAAACGGAAACTTTTAGAATTTTCATTTTTTGACCAAAACGACAGCCCCGGGGGTTATAAACATGTTGATATGGTTGTGATTTTTTTTCTGACTGCGGTTTCAAAACCATGCACCAGAATCCACTTCTTTCAACTCAGTAATACATTTTGGATGTGTACCTAGAGTTTAAAGCAGAAAAAACGGAACTTTTAGAATTTTCATTTTTTGACCAAAACGACAGCCCCGGGGTTATTAACATGTTGATATGGTTGGGATTTTTTTCTGACTGCGGTTTCAAAACCATGCACCAGAATCCACTTCTTTCAACTCAGTAATACATTTTGGATGTGTACCTAGAGTTTAAAGCAGCAGAAACTGAACTTTTAGAATTTTCATTTTTTGACCAAAACGACAGCCCCGGGGGTTATAAACATGTTGATATGGATGTGATTTTTTTTCTGACTGCGGTTTCAAAACCATGCACCAGAATCCACTTCTTTCAACTCAGTAATACATTTTGGATGTGTACCTAGAGTTTAAAGCAGAAAAAACGGAACTTTTAGAATTTTCATTTTTTGACCAAAACGACAGCCCCGGGGGTTATAAACATGTTGATATGGTTGTGATTTTTTTTCTGACTGCGGTTTCAAAACCATGCACCAGAATCCACTTCTTTCAACTCAGTAATACATTTTGGATGTGTACCTAGAGTTTAAAGCAGAAAAACATGAACTTTTAGAATTTTCATTTTTTGACCAAAACGACAGCCCCGGGGGTTATAAACATGTTGATATGGATGTGATTTTTTTTCTGACTGCGGTTTCAAAACCATGCACCAGAATCCACTTCTTTCAACTCAGTAATACATTTTGGATGTGTACCTAGAGTTTAAAGCAGAAAAAACAGAACTTTTAGAATTTTCATTTTTTGACCAAAACGACAGCCCCGGGGGTTATAAACATGTTGATATGGTTGTGATTTTTTTTCTGACTGCGGTTTCAAAACCATGCACCAGAATCCACTTCTTTCAACTCAGTAATACATTTTGGATGTGTACCTAGAGTTTAAAGCAGAAAAAACGGAAACTTTTAGAATTTTCATTTTTTGACCAAAACGACAGCCCCGGGGGTTATAAACATGTTGATATGGTTGTGATTTTTTTTCTGACTGCGGTTTCAAAACCATGCACCAGAATCCACTTCTTTCAACTCAGTAATACATTTTGGATGTGTACCTAGAGTTTAAAGCAGAAAAAACGGAACTTTTAGAATTTTCATTTTTTGACCAAAACGACAGCCCCGGGGGTTATAAACATGTTGATATGGTTGTGATTTTTTTTTCTGACTGCGGTTTCAAAACCATGCACCAGAATCCACTTCTTTCAACTCAGTAATACATTTTGGATGTGTACCTAGAGTTTAAAGCAGAAAAAACGGAATTTTTAGAATTTTCATTTTTTGACCAAAACGACAGCCCCGGGGGTTATAAACATGTTGATATGGTTGTGATTTTTTTTCTGACTTTGGTTTCAAAACCATGCACCAGAATCCACTTCTTTCAACTCAGTAATACATTTTGGATGTGTACCTAGAGTTTAAAGCAGAAAAAACTGAACTTTTAGAATTTTCATTTTTTGACCAAAACGACAGCCCCGGGGGTTATTAACATGTTGATATGGTTGTGATTTTTTTTCTGACTGCGGTTTCAAAACCATGCACCAGAATCCACTTCTTTCAACTCAGTAATACATTTTGGTTGTGTACCTAGAGTTTAAAGCAGAAAAAACTGAACTTTTAGAATTTTCATTTTTTGACCAAAACGACAGCCCCGGGGGTTATTAACATGTTGATATGGTTGTGATTTTTTTTCTGACTGCAGTTTCAAAACCATGCACCAGAATCCACTTCTTTCAACTCAGTAATACATTTTGGATGTGTACCTAGAGTTTAAAGCAGAAAAAACGGAACTTTTAGAATTTTTATTTTTTGACCAAAACGACAGCCCCGGGGGTTATAAACATGTTGATATGGTTGTGATTTTTTTCTGAGTGCGGTTTCAAAACCATGCACCAGAATCCACTTCTTTCAACTCAGTAATACATTTTGGATGTGTACCTAGAGTTTAAAGCAGCAAAAACGGAACTTTTAGAATTTTCATTTTTTGACCAAAACGACAGCCCCGGGGGTTATAAACATGTTGATATGGATGTGATTTTTTTCTGACTCGGTTTCAAAACCATGCACCAGAATCCACTTCTTTCAACTCAGTAATACATTTTGGATGTGTACCTAGAGTTTTAAGCAGAAAAAACGGAACTTTTAGAATTTTCATTTTTTGACCAAAACGACAGCCCCGGGGGTTATAAACATGTTGATATGGTTGTGATTTTTTTCTGACTGCGGTTTCAAAACCATGCACCAGAATCCACTTCTTTCAACTCAGTAATACATTTTGGATGTGTACCTAGAGTTTAAAGCAGAAAAAACGGAAACTTTTAGAATTTTCATTTTTTGACCAAAACGACAGCCCCGGGGGTTATAAACATGTTGATATGGTTGTGATTTTTTTTCTGACTGCGGTTTCAAAACCATGCACCAGAATCCACTTCTTTCAACTCAGTAATACATTTTGGATGTGTACCTAGAGTTTAAAGCAGAAAAACGGAACTTTTAGAATTTTCATTTTTTGACCAAAACGACAGCCCCGGGGTTATTAACATGTTGATATGGTTGGGATTTTTTTCTGACTGCGGTTTCAAAACCATGCACCAGAATCCACTTCTTTCAACTCAGTAATACATTTTGGATGTGTACCTAGAGTTTAAAGCAGCAGAAACTGAACTTTTAGAATTTTCATTTTTTGACCAAAACGACAGCCCCGGGGGTTATTAACATGTTGATATGGATGTGATTTTTTTTCTGACTGCGGTTTCAAAACCATGCACCAGAATCCACTTCTTTCAACTCAGTAATACATTTTGGATGTGTACCTAGAGTTTAAAGCAGAAAAAACGGAACTTTTAGAATTTTCATTTTTTGACCAAAACGACAGCCCCGGGGGTTATAAACATGTTGATATGGTTGTGATTTTTTTTCTGACTGCGGTTTCAAAACCATGCACCAGAATCCACTTCTTTCAACTCAGTAATACATTTTGGATGTGTACCTAGAGTTTAAAGCAGAAAAAACGGAACTTTTAGAATTTTCATTTTTTGACCAAAACGACAGCCCCGGGGGTTATAAACATGTTGATATGGATGTGATTTTTTTTCTGACTGCGGTTCCAAAACCATGCACCAGAATCCACTTCTTTCAACTCAGTAATACATTTTGGATGTGTACCTAGAGTTTAAAGCAGAAAAAATGGAACTTTTAGAATTTTAATTTTTTGACCAAAATGACAGCCCCGGGGGTTATAAACATGTTGATATGGATGTGATTTTTTTTTCTGACTGCGGTTTCAAAACCATGCACCAGAATCCACTTCTTTCAACTCAGTAATACATTTTGGATGTGTACCTAGAGTTTAAAGCAGAAAAAACTGAACTTTTAGAATTTTCATTTTTTGACCAAAACGACAGCCCCGGGGGTTATAAACATGTTGATATGGTTGTGATTTTTTTTCTGACTGCGGTTTCAAAACCATGCACCAGAATCCACTTCTTTCAACTCAGTAATACATTTTGGATGTGTACCTAGAGTTTAAAGCAGAAAAAACTGAACTTTTAGAATTTTCATGTTTTGACCAAAACGACAGCCCCGGGGGTTATAAACATGTTGATATGGATGTGATTTTTTTTCTGACTGCGGTTTCAAAACCATGCACCAGAATCCACTTCTTTCAACTCAGTAATACATTTTGGATGTGTACCTAGAGTTTAAAGCAGAAAAAACGGAACTTTTAGAATTTTCATTTTTTGACCAAAACGACAGCCCCGGGGGTTATAAACATGTTGATATGGTTGTGATTTTTTTTCTGACTGCGGTTTCAAAACCATGCACCAGAATCCACTTCTTTCAACTCAGTAATACATTTTGGATGTGTACCTAGAGTTTAAAGCAGAAAAAACGGAAACTTTTCGAATTTTCATTTTTTGACCAAAACGACAGCCCCGGGGGTTATAAACATGTTGATATGGTTGTGATTTTTTTTCTGACTGCGGTTTCAAAAAAATGCACCAGAATCCACTTCTTTCAACTCAGTAATACATTTTGGATGTGTACCTAGAGTTTAAAGCAGAAAAAACTGAACTTTTAGAATTTTCATTTTTTGACCAAAACGACAGCCCCGGGGGTTATTAACATGTTGATATGGTTGTAATTTTTTTTTCTGACTGCGGTTTCAAAACCATGCACCAGAATCCACTTCTTTCAACTCAGTAATACATTTTGGTTGTGTACCTAGAGTTTAAAGCAGAAAAAACTGAACTTTTAGAATTTTCATTTTTTGACCAAAACGACAGCCCCGGGGGTTATTAACATGTTGATATGGTTGTGATTTTTTTTCTGACTGCAGTTTCAAAACCATGCACCAGAATCCACTTCTTTCAACTCAGTAATACATTTTGGATGTGTACCTAGAGTTTAAAGCAGAAAAAACGGAAACTTTTAGAATTTTCATTTTTTGACCAAAACGACAGCCCCGGGGGTTATAAACATGTTGATATGGTTGTGATTTTTTTTCTGACTGCGGTTTCAAAACCATGCACCAGAATCCACTTCTTTCAACTCAGTAATACATTTTGGATGTGTACCTAGAGTTTAAAGCAGAAAAAACGGAACTTTTAGAATTTTCATTTTTTGACCAAAACGACAGCCCCGGGGATTATTAACATGTTGATATGGTTGGGATTTTTTTCTGACTGCGGTTTCAAAACCATGCACCAGAATCCACTTCTTTCAACTCAGTAATACATTTTGGATGTGTACCTAGAGTTTAAAGCAGAAAAAACGGAACTTTTAGAATTTTTATTTTTTGACCAAAACGACAGCCCCGGGGGTTATAAACATGTTGATATGGTTGTGATTTTTTTCTGACTGCGGTTTCAAAACCATGCACCAGAATCCACTTCTTTCAACTCAGTAATACATTTTGGATGTGTACATAGAGTTTAAAGCAGCAGAAACTGAACTTTTAGAATTTTCATTTTTTGACCAAAACGACAGCCCCGGGGGTTATAAACATGTTGATATGGATGTGATTTTTTTTCTGACTGCGGTTTCAAAACCATGCACCAGAATCCACTTCTTTCAACTCAGTAATACATTTTGGATGTGTACCTAGAGTTTAAAGCAAAAAAACCGGAACTTTTAGAATTTTCATTTTTTGACCAAAACGACAGCCCCGGGGGTTATAAACATGTTGATATGGTTGTGATTTTTTTTCTGACTGCGGTTTCAAAACCATGCACCAGAATCCACTTCTTTCAACTCAGTAATACATTTTGGATGTGTACCTAGAGTTTAAAGCAGAAAAAACGGAACTTTTAGAATTTTCATTTTTTGACCAAAACGACAGCCCCGGGGGTTATTAACAATTTGATATGGTTGTGATTTTTTTTCTGACTGCGGTTTCAAAACCATGCACCAGAATCCACTTTTTTCAACTCAGTAATACATTTTGGATGTGTACCTAGAGTTTAAAGCAGAAAAAACGGAACTTTTAGAATTTTCATTTTTTGACCAAAACGACAGCCCCGGGGGTTATAAAAATCTTGATAAGGTTGTGATTTTTTTCTGACTGCGGTTTCAAAACCATGCACCAGAATCCACTTCTTTCAACTCAGTAATACATTTTGGATGTGTACCTAGAGTTTAAAGCAGAAAAAACGGAACTTTTCGAATTTTCATTTTTTGACCAAAACGACAGCCCCGGGGGTTATAAACATGTTGATATGGTTGTGATTTTTTTCTGACTGCGGTTTCAAAACCATGCACCAGAATCCACTTCTTTCAACTCAGTAATACATTTTGGATGTGTACCTAGAGTTTAAAGCAGAAAAAACGGAAACTTTTCGAATTTTCATTTTTTGACCAAAACGACAGCCCCGGGGGTTATAAACATGTTGATATGGTTGTGATTTTTTTTCTGACTGCGGTTTCAAAAAAATGCACCAGAATCCACTTCTTTCAACTCAGTAATACATTTTGGATGTGTACCTAGAGTTTAAAGCAGAAAAAACGGAACTTTTAGAATTTTCATTTTTTGACCAAAACGACAGCCCCGGGGGTTATTAACATGTTGATATGGTTGTGATTTTTTTTCTGACTGCGGTTTCAAAACCATGCACCAGAATCCACTTCTTTCAACTCAGTAATACATTTTGGTTGTGTACCTAGAGTTTAAAGCAGAAAAAACGGAAACTTTTCGAATTTTCATTTTTTGACCAAAACGACAGCCCCGGGGGTTATAAACATGTTGATATGGTTGTGATTTTTTTTCTGACTGCGGTTTCAAAAAAATGCACCAGAATCCACTTCTTTCAACTCAGTAATACATTTTGGATGTGTACCTAGAGTTTAAAGCAGAAAAAACGGAACTTTTAGAATTTTTATTTTTTGACCAAAACGACAGCCCCGGGGGTTATAAACATGTTGATATGGTTGTGATTTTTTTCTGAGTGCGGTTTCAAAACCATGCACCAGAATCCACTTCTTTCAACTCAGTAATACATTTTGGATGTGTACCTAGAGTTTAAAGCAGCAAAAACGGAACTTTTAGAATTTTCATTTTTTGACCAAAACGACAGCCCCGGGGGTTATAAACATGTTGATATGGATGTGATTTTTTTCTGACTCGGTTTCAAAACCATGCACCAGAATCCACTTCTTTCAACTCAGTAATACATTTTGGATGTGTACCTAGAGTTTAAAGCAGAAAAAACGGAACTTTTAGAATTTTCATTTTTTGACCAAAACGACAGCCCCGGGGGTTATAAACATGTTGATATGGTTGTGATTTTTTTCTGACTGCGGTTTCAAAACCATGCACCAGAATCCACTTCTTTCAACTCAGTAATACATTTTGGATGTGTACCTAGAGTTTAAAGCAGAAAAAACGGAACTTTTAAAATTTTCATTTTTTGACCAAAACGACAGCCCCGGGGGTTATTAACATGTTGATATGGTTGGGATTTTTTTCTGACTGCGGTTTCAAAACCATGCACCAGAATCCACTTCTTTCAACTCAGTAATACATTTTGGATGTGTACCTAGAGTTTAAAGCAGAAAAAACGGAACTTTTAGAATTTTTATTTTTTGACCAAAACGACAGCCCCGGGGGTTATAAACATGTTGATATGGTTGTGATTTTTTTCTGACTGCGGTTTCAAAACCATGCACCAGAATCCACTTCTTTCAACTCAGTAATACATTTTGGATGTGTACCTAGAGTTTAAAGCAGCAGAAACTGAACTTTTAGAATTTTCATTTTTTGACCAAAACGACAGCCCCGGGGGTTATAAACATGTTGATATGGATGTGATTTTTTTTCTGACTGCGGTTTCAAAACCATGCACCAGAATCCACTTCTTTCAACTCAGTAATACATTTTGGATGTGTACCTAGAGTTTAAAGCAAAAAAAATGGAACTTTTAGAATTTTCATTTTTTGACCAAAACGACAGCCCCGGGGGTTATAAACATGTTGATATGGTTGTGATTTTTTTTCTGACTGCGGTTTCAAAACCATGCACCAGAATCCACTTCTTTCAACTCAGTAATACATTTTGGATGTGTACCTAGAGTTTAAAGCAGAAAAAACAGAACTTTTAGAATTTTCATTTTTTGACCAAAACGACAGCCCCGGGGGTTATAAACATGTTGATATGGTTGTGATTTTTTTTCTGACTGCGGTTTCAAAACCATGCACCAGAATCCACTTCTTTCAACTCAGTAATACATTTTGGATGTGTACCTAGAGTTTAAAGCAGAAAAAACGGAACTTTTAGAATTTTCATTTTTTGACCAAAACGACAGCCCCGGGGGTTATTAACAATTTGATATGGTTGTGATTTTTTTTCTGACTGCGGTTTCAAAACCATGCACCAGAATCCACTTTTTTCAACTCAGTAATACATTTTGGATGTGTACCTAGAGTTTAAAGCAGAAAAAACGGAACTTTTAGAATTTTCATTTTTTGACCAAAACGACAGCCCCGGGGGTTATAAAAATCTTGATAAGGTTGTGATTTTTTTCTGACTGCGGTTTCAAAACCATGCACCAGAATCCACTTCTTTCAACTCAGTAATACATTTTGGATGTGTACCTAGAGTTTAAAGCAGAAAAAACGGAACTTTTCGAATTTTCATTTTTTGACCAAAACGACAGCCCCGGGGGTTATAAACATGTTGATATGGTTGTGATTTTTTTCTGACTGCGGTTTCAAAACCATGCACCAGAATCCACTTCTTTCAACTCAGTAATACATTTTGGTTGTGTACCTAGAGTTTAAAGCAGAAAAAACTGAACTTTTAGAATTTTCATTTTTTGACCAAAACGACAGCCCCGGGGGTTATTAACATGTTGATATGGTTGTGATTTTTTTTCTGACTGCAGTTTCAAAACCATGCACCAGAATCCACTTCTTTCAACTCAGTAATACATTTTGGATGTGTACCTAGAGTTTAAAGCAGAAAAAACGGAACTTTTAGAATTTTTATTTTTTGACCAAAACGACAGCCCCGGGGGTTATAAACATGTTGATATGGTTGTGATTTTTTTCTGAGTGCGGTTTCAAAACCATGCACCAGAATCCACTTCTTTCAACTCAGTAATACATTTTGGATGTGTACCTAGAGTTTAAAGCAGCAGAAACTGAACTTTTAGAATTTTCATTTTTTGACCAAAACGACAGCCCCGGGGGTTATAAACATGTTGATATGGATGTGATTTTTTTTCTGACTGCGGTTTCAAAACCATGCACCAGAATCCACTTCTTTCAACTCAGTAATACATTTTGGATGTGTACCTAGAGTTTAAAGCAGAAAAAACGGAACTTTTAGAATTTTCATTTTTTGACCAAAACGACAGCCCCGGGGGTTATAAACATGTTGATATGGTTGTGATTTTTTTTCTGACTGCGGTTTCAAAACCATGCACCAGAATCCACTTCTTTCAACTCAGTAATACATTTTGGATGTGTACCTAGAGTTTAAAGCAGAAAAAACGGAACTTTTAGAATTTTCATTTTTTGACCAAAACGACAGCCCCGGGGATTATAAACATGTTGATATGGATGTGATTTTTTTTCTGACTGCGGTTTCAAAACCATGCACCAGAATCCACTTCTTTCAACTCAGTAATACATTTTGGATGTGTACCTAGAGTTTAAAGCAGAAAAAATGGAACTTTTAGAATTTTAATTTTTTGACCAAAATGACAGCCCCGGGGGTTATAAACATGTTGATATGGATGTGATTTTTTTTTCTGACTGCGGTTTCAAAACCATGCACCAGAATCCACTTCTTTCAACTCAGTAATACATTTTGGATGTGTACCTAGAGTTTAAAGCAGAAAAAACTGAACTTTTAGAATTTTCATTTTTTGACCAAAACGACAGCCCCGGGGGTTATAAACATGTTGATATGGTTGTGATTTTTTTTCTGACTGCGGTTTCAAAACCATGCACCAGAATCCACTTCTTTCAACTCAGTAATACATTTTGGATGTGTACCTAGAGTTTAAAGCAGAAAAAACGGAACTTTTAGAATTTTCATGTTTTGACCAAAACGACAGCCCCGGGGGTTATAAACATGTTGATATGGATGTGATTTTTTTTCTGACTGCGGTTTCAAAACCATGCACCAGAATCCACTTCTTTCAACTCAGTAATACATTTTGGATGTGTACCTAGAGTTTAAAGCAGAAAAAACTGAACTTTTAGAATTTTCATTTTTTGACCAAAACGACAGCCCCGGGGGTTATAAACATGTTGATATGGTTGTGATTTTTTTTCTGACTGCGGTTTCAAAACCATGCACCAGAATCCACTTCTTTCAACTCAGTAATACATTTTGGATGTGTACCTAGAGTTTAAAGCAGAAAAAACTGAACTTTTAGAATTTTCATTTTTTGACCAAAACGACAGCCCCGGGGGTTATAAACATGTTGATATGGTTGTGATTTTTTTTCTGACTGCGGTTTCAAAACCATGCACCAGAATCCACTTCTTTCAACTCAGTAATACATTTTGGATGTGTACCTAGAGTTTAAAGCAGAAAAAACGGAACTTTTAGAATTTTCATGTTTTGACCAAAACGACAGCCCCGGGGGTTATAAACATGTTGATATGGATGTGATTTTTTTTCTGACTGCGGTTTCAAAACCATGCACCAGAATCCACTTCTTTCAACTCAGTAATACATTTTGGATGTGTACCTAGAGTTTAAAGCAGAAAAAACTGAACTTTTAGAATTTTCATTTTTTGACCAAAACGACAGCCCCGGGGGTTATAAACATGTTGATATGGTTGTGATTTTTTTTCTGACTGCGGTTTCAAAACTATGCACCAGAATCCACTTCTTTCAACTCAGTAAAACATTTTGGATGTGTACCTAGAGTTTAAAGCAGAAAAAACGGAACTTTTAGAATTTTCATTTTTTGACCAAAATGACAGCCCCGGGGGTTATAAACATGTTGATGTGGTTGTGATTTTTTTTCTGACTGCGGTTTCAAAACCATGCACCAGAATCCACTTCTTTCAACTCAGTAATACATTTTGGATGTGTACCTAGAGTTTAAAGCAGAAAAACATGAACTTTTAGAATTTTCATTTTTTGACCAAAACGACAGCCCCGGGGGTTATAAACATGTTGATATGGATGTGATTTTTTTTCTGACTGCGGTTTCAAAACCATGCACCAGAATCCACTTCTTTCAACTCAGTAATACATTTTGGATGTGTACCTAGAGTTTAAAGCAGAAAAAACAGAACTTTTAGAATTTTCATTTTTTGACCAAAACGACAGCCCCGGGGGTTATAAACATGTTGATATGGTTGTGATTTTTTTTCTGACTGCGGTTTCAAAACCATGCACCAGAATCCACTTCTTTCAACTCAGTAATACATTTTGGATGTGTACCTAGAGTTTAAAGCAGAAAAAACGGAACTTTTAGAATTTTCATTTTTTGACCAAAACGACAGCCCCGGGGGTTATTAACAATTTGATATGGTTGTGATTTTTTTTCTGACTGCGGTTTCAAAACCATGCACCAGAATCCACTTTTTTCAACTCAGTAATACATTTTGGATGTGTACCTAGAGTTTAAAGCAGAAAAAACGGAACTTTTAGAATTTTCATTTTTTGACCAAAACGACAGCCCCGGGGGTTATAAAAATCTTGATAAGGTTGTGATTTTTTTCTGACTGCGGTTTCAAAACCATGCACCAGAATCCACTTCTTTCAACTCAGTAATACATTTTGGATGTGTACCTAGAGTTTAAAGCAGAAAAAACGGAACTTTTAGAATTTTCATTTTTTGACCAAAACGACAGCCCCGGGGGTTATAAACATGTTGATATGGTTGTGATTTTTTTCTGACTGCGGTTTCAAAACCATGCACCAGAATCCACTTCTTTCAACTCAGTAATACATTTTGGATGTGTACCTAGAGTTTAAAGCAGAAAAAACGGAAACTTTTCGAATTTTCATTTTTTGACCAAAACGACAGCCCCGGGGGTTATAAACATGTTGATATGGTTGTGATTTTTTTTCTGACTGCGGTTTCAAAAAAATGCACCAGAATCCACTTCTTTCAACTCAGTAATACATTTTGGATGTGTACCTAGAGTTTAAAGCAGAAAAAACGGAACTTTTAGAATTTTCATTTTTTGACCAAAACGACAGCCCCGGGGGTTATTAACATGTTGATATGGTTGGGATTTTTTTTCTGACTGCGGTTTCAAAACCATGCACCAGAATCCACTTCTTTCAACTCAGTAATACATTTTGGATGTGTACCTAGAGTTTAAAGCAGAAAAAACGGAACTTTTAGAATTTTTATTTTTTGACCAAAACGACAGCCCCGGGGGTTATAAACATGTTGATATGGTTGTGATTTTTTTCTGACTGCGGTTTCAAAACCATGCACCAGAATCCACTTCTTTCAACTCAGTAATACATTTTGGATGTGTACCTAGAGTTTAAAGCAGCAAAAACTGAACTTTTAGAATTTTCATTTTTTGACCAAAACGACAGCCCCGGGGGTTATAAACATGTTGATATGGTTGTGATTTTTTTCTGACTGCGGTTTCAAAACCATGCACCAGAATCCACTTCTTTCAACTCAGTAATACATTTTGGATGTGTACCTAGAGTTTAAAGCAGAAAAAACGGAAACTTTTAGAATTTTCATTTTTTGATCAAAACGACAGCCCCGGGGGTTATAAACATGTTGATATGGTTGTGATTTTTTTTTCTGACTGCGGTTTCAAAACCATGCACCAGAATCCACTTCTTTCAACTCAGTAATACATTTTGGATGTGTACCTAGAGTTTAAAGCAGAAAAAACTGAACTTTTAGAATTTTCATTTTTTGACCAAAACGACAGCCCGGGGGGTTATAAACATGTTGATATGGATGTGATTTTTTTTCTGACTGCGGTTTCAAAACCATGCACCAGAATCCACTTCTTTCAACTCAGTAATACATTTTGGATGTGTACCTAGAGTTTAAAGCAGAAAAAATGGAACTTTTAGAATTTTCATTTTTTGACCAAAACAACAGCCCCGGGGGTTATAAACATGTTGATATTGTTGTGATTTTTTTTCTGACTGCGGTTTCAAAACCATGCACCAGAATCCACTTCTTTCAACTCAGTAATACATTTTGGATGTGTACCTAGAGTTTAAAGCAGAAAAAACGGAACTTTTAGAATTTTAATTTTTTGACCAAAACGACAGCCCCGGGGGTTATAAACATGTTGATATGGATGTGATTTTTTTTCTGACTGCGGTTTCAAAACCATGCACCAGAATCCACTTCTTTCAACTCAGTAATACATTTTGGATGTGTACCTAGAGTTTAAAGCAGAAAAAACGGAACTTTTAGAATTTTCATTTTTTGACCAAAACGACAGCCCCGGGGGTTATAAACATGTTGATATGGTTGTGATTTTTTTTCTGACTGCGGTTTCAAAACCATGCACCAGAATCCACTTCTTTCAACTAAGTAATACATTTTGGATGTGTACCTAGAGTTTAAAGCAGAAAAAACGGAACTTTTAGAATTTTCATGTTTTGACCAAAACGACAGCCCCGGGGGTTATAAACATGTTGATATGGATGTGATTTTTTTTCTGACTGCGGTTTCAAAACCATGCACCAGAATCCACTTCTTTCAACTCAGTAATACATTTTGGATGTGTACCTAGAGTTTAAAGCAGAAAAAACTGAACTTTTAGAATTTTCATTTTTTGACCAAAACGACAGCCCCGGGGGTTATAAACATGTTGATATGGTTGTGATTTTTTTTTCTGACTGCGGTTTCAAAACTATGCACCAGAATCCACTTCTTTCAACTCAGTAATACATTTTGGATGTGTACCTAGAGTTTAAAGCAGAAAAAACGGAACTTTTAGAATTTTCATTTTTTGACCAAAATGACAGCCCCGGGGGTTATAAACATGTTGATGTGGTTGTGATTTTTTTTCTGACTGCGGTTTCAAAACCATGCACCAGAACCCACTTCTTTCAACTCAGTAATACATTTTGGATGTGTACCTAGAGTTTAAAGCAGTAAAAACTGAACTTTTAGAATTTTATTTTTTGACCAAAACGACAGCCCCGGGGGTTATAAACATGTTGATATGGTTGTGATTTTTTTCTGAGTGCGGTTTCAAAACCATGCACCAGAATCCACTTCTTTCAACTCAGTAATACATTTTGGATGTGTACCTAGAGTTTAAAGCAGCAAAAACGGAACTTTTAGAATTTTCATTTTTTGACCAAAACGACAGCCCCGGGGGTTATAAACATGTTGATATGTATGTGATTTTTTTCTGACTGCGGTATCAAAACCATGCACCAGAATCCACTTCTTTCAATTCAGTAATACATTTTGGATGTGTACCTACAGTTTAAAGCAGAAAAAACGGAACTTTTAGAATTTTCATTTTTTGACCAAAACGACAGCCCCGGGGGTTATAAACATGTTGATATGGTTGTGATTTTTTTCTGACTTTGGTTTCAAAACCATGCACCAGAATCCACTTCTTTCAACTCAGTAATACATTTTGGATGTGTACCTAGAGTTTGAAGCAGAAAAAACGGAACTTTTAGAATTTTCATTTTTTGACCAAAACGACAGCCCCGGGGGTTATTAACATGTTGATATGGTTGTGATTTTTTTTCTGACTGCGGTTTCAAAACCATGCACCAGAATCCACTTCTTTCAACTCAGTAATACATTTTGGTTGTGTACCTAGAGTTTAAAGCAGAAAAAACGGAACTTTTCGAATTTTCATTTTTTGACCAAAACGACAGCCTCAGGGGTTATTAACATGTTGATATGGTTGTGATTTTTTTTCTGACTGCGGTTTCAAAACCATGCACCAGAATCCACTTCTTTCAACTCAGTAATACATTTTGGATGTGTACCTAGAGTTTAAAGCAGAAAAAACGGAACTTTTAGAATTTTCATTTTTTGACCAAAACGACAGCCCCGGGGGTTATTAACATGTTGATATGGTTGTGATTTTTTTTCTGACTGTGGTTTCAAAACCATGCACCAGAATCCACTTCTTTCAACTCAGTAATACATTTTGGTTGTGTACCTAGAGTTTAAAGCAGAAAAAACTGAACTTTTAGAATTTTCATTTTTTTGACCAAAACGACAGCCTCAGGGGTTATTAACATGTTGATATGGTTGTGATTTTTTTTCTGACTGCGGTTTCAAAACCATGCACCAGAATCCACTTCTTTCAACTCAGTAATACATTTTGGATGTGTACCTAGAGTTTAAAGCAGCAAAAACGGAACTTTTAGAATTTTCATTTTTTGACCAAAACGACAGCCCCGGGGCTTATAAACATGTTGATATGGATGTGATTTTTTTTCTGACTGCGGTTTCAAAACGATGCACCAGAATCCACTTCTTTCAACTCAGTAATACATTTTGGATGTGTACCTAGAGTTTAAAGCAGAAAAAACGGAACTTTTAGAATTTTCATTTTTTGACCAAAACGACAGCCCCGGGGGTTATAAACATGTTGATATGGTTGTGATTTTTTTCTGACTGCGGTTTCAAAACCATGCACCAGAATCCACTTCTTTCAACTCAGTAATACATTTTGGATGTGTACCTAGAGTTTAAAGCAGAAAAAACGGAACTTTTAGAATTTTTATTTTTTGACCAAAACGACAGCCCCAGGGGTTATAAACATGTTGATATGGTTGTGATTTTTTTTCTGACTGCGGTTTCAAAACCATGCACCAGAATCCACTTCTTTCAACTCAGTAATACATTTTGGATGTGTACCTAGAGTTTAAAGCAGAAAAAACGGAACTTTTCAAATTTTCATTTTTTTACCAAAACGACAGCCCCGGGGGTTATTAACATGTTGATATGGTTGTGATTTTTTTTCTGACTGTGGTTTCAAAACCATGCACCAGAATCCACTTCTTTCAACTCAGTAATACATTTTGGATGTGTACCTAGAGTTTAAAGCAGAAAAAACGGAAACTTTTAGAATTTTCATTTTTTGACCAAAACGACAGCCCCGGGGGTTATAAACATGTTGATATGGTTGTGATTTTTTTTCTGACTGCGGTTTCAAAACCATGCACCAGAATCCACTTCTTTCAACTCAGTAATACATTTTGGATGTGTACCTAGAGTTTAAAGCAGAAAAAACGGAACTTTTAGAATTTTCATTTTTTGACCAAAACGACAGCCCCGGGGGTTATAAACATGTTGATATGGATGTGATTTTTTTTCTGACTGCGGTTTCAAAACCATGCACCAGAATCCACTTCTTTCAACTCAGTAATACATTTTGGATGTGTACCTAGAGTTTAAAGCAGAAAAAACGGAACTTTTCGAATTTTCATTTTTTTACCAAAACGACAGCCCCGGGGGTTATAAACATGTTGATATGGTTGTGATTTTTTTTCTGACTTTGGTTTCAAAACCATGCACCAGAATCCACTTCTTTCAACTCAGTAATACATTTTGGATGTGTACCTAGAGTTTAAAGCAGAAAAAACGGAACTTTTAGAATTTTCATTTTTTGACCAAAACGACAGCCCCGGGGGTTATTAACATGTTGATATGGTTGTGATTTTTTTTCTGACTGTGGTTTCAAAACCATGCACCAGAATCCACTTCTTTCAACTCAGTAATACATTTTGGTTGTGTACCTAGAGTTTAAAGCAGAAAAAACTGAACTTTTAGAATTTTCATTTTTTGACCAAAACGACAGCCTCAGGGGTTATTAACATGTTGATATGGTTGTGATTTTTTTTCTGACTGCGGTTTCAAAACCATGCACCAGAATCCACTTCTTTCAACTCAGTAATACATTTTGGATGTGTACCTAGAGTTTAAAGCAGAAAAAACTGAACTTTTAGAATTTTTATTTTTTGACCAAAACGACAGCCCCAGGGGTTATAAACATGTTGATATGGTTGTGATTTTTTTCTGAGTGCGGTTTCAAAACCATGCACCAGAATCCACTTCTTTCAACTCAGTAATACATTTTGGATGTGTACCTAGAGTTTAAAGCAGCAAAAACGGAACTTTTAGAATTTTCATTTTTTGACCAAAACGACAGCCCCGGGGCTTATAAACATGTTGATATGGATGTGATTTTTTTTCTGACTGCGGTTTCAAAACGATGCACCAGAATCCACTTCTTTCAACTCAGTAATACATTTTGGATGTGTACCTAGAGTTTAAAGCAGAAAAAACGGAACTTTTAGAATTTTCATTTTTTGACCAAAACGACAGCCCCGGGGGTTATAAACATGTTGATATGGTTGTGATTTTTTTCTGACTGCGGTTTCAAAACCATGCACCAGAATCCACTTCTTTCAACTCAGTAATACATTTTGGATGTGTACCTAGAGTTTAAAGCAGAAAAAACGGAAACTTTTAGAATTTTCATTTTTTGACCAAAACGACAGCCCCGGGGGTTATAAACATGTTGATATGGTTGTGATTTTTTTTCTGACTGCGGTTTCAAAACCATGCACCAGAATCCACTTCTTTCAACTCAGTAATACATTTTGGATGTGTACCTAGAGTTTAAAGCAGAAAAAACGGAACTTTTAGAATTTTCATTTTTTTACCAAAACGACAGCCCCGGGGGTTATAAACATGTTGATATGGATGTGATTTTTTTTCTGACTGCGGTTTCAAAACCATGCACCAGAATCCACTTCTTTCAACTCAGTAATACATTTTGGATGTGTACCTAGAGTTTAAAGCAGAAAAAACGGAACTTTTCGAATTTTCATTTTTTTACCAAAACGACAGCCCCGGGGGTTATTAACATGTTGATATGGTTGTGATTTTTTTTCTGACTGTGGTTTCAAAACCATGCACCAGAATCCACTTCTTTCAACTCAGTAATACATTTTGGTTGTGTACCTAGAGTTTAAAGCAGAAAAAACTGAACTTTTAGAATTTTCATTTTTTGACCAAAACGACAGCCTCAGGGGTTATTAACATGTTGATATGGTTGTGATTTTTTTTCTGACTGCGGTTTCAAAACCATGCACCAGAATCCACTTCTTTCAACTCAGTAATACATTTTGGATGTGTACCTAGAGTTTAAAGCAGAAAAAACGGAACTTTTAGAATTTTTATTTTTTGACCAAAACGACAGCCCCAGGGGTTATAAACATGTTGATATGGTTGTGATTTTTTTCTGAGTGCGGTTTCAAAACCATGCACCAGAATCCACTTCTTTCAACTCAGTAATACATTTTGGATGTGTACCTAGAGTTTAAAGCAGCAAAAACGGAACTTTTAGAATTTTCATTTTTTGACCAAAACGACAGCCCCGGGGGTTATAAACATGTTGATATGGATGTGATTTTTTTTCTGACTGCGGTTTCAAAACGATGCACCAGAATCCACTTCTTTCAACTCAGTAATACATTTTGGATGTGTACCTAGAGTTTAAAGCAGAAAAAACTGAACTTTTAGAATTTTCATTTTTTGACCAAAACGACAGCCCCGGGGGTTATAAACATGTTGATATGGTTGTGATTTTTTTCTGACTGCGGTTTCAAAACCATGCACCAGAATCCACTTCTTTCAACTCAGTAATACATTTTGGATGTGTACCTAGAGTTTAAAGCAGAAAAAACGGAAACTTTTAGAATTTTCATTTTTTGACCAAAACGACAGCACCGGGGGTTATAAACATGTTGATATGGTTGTGATTTTTTTTCTGACTGCGGTTTCAAAACCATGCACCAGAATCCACTTCTTTCAACTCAGTAATACATTTTGGATGTGTACCTAGAGTTTAAAGCAGAAAAAACGGAACTTTTAGAATTTTAATTTTTTGACCAAAACGACAGCCCCGGGGGTTATAAACATGTTGATATGGATGTGATTTTTTTTCTGACTGCGGTTTCAAAACCATGCACCAGAATCCACTTCTTTCAACTCAGTAATACATTTTGGATGTGTACCTAGAGTTTAAAGCAGAAAAAACGGAACTTTTCGAATTTTCATTTTTTTACCAAAACGACAGCCCCGGGGGTTATAAACATGTTGATATGGTTGTGATTTTTTTTCTGACTGCGGTTTCAAAACCATGCACCAGAATCCACTTCTTTCAACTCAGTAATACATTTTGGATGTGTACCTAGAGTTTAAAGCAGAAAAAACGGAACTTTTAGAATTTTCATTTTTTGACCAAAACGACAGCCCCGGGGGTTATAAACATGTTGATATGGTTGTGATTTTTTTTCTGACTTTGGTTTCAAAACCATGCACCAGAATCCACTTCTTTCAACTCAGTAATACATTTTGGATGTGTACCTAGAGTTTAAAGCAGAAAAAACGGAACTTTTAGAATTTTCATTTTTTGACCAAAACGACAGCCCCGGGGGTTATTAACATGTTGATATGGTTGTGATTTTTTTTCTGACTGCGGTTTCAAAACCATGCACCAGAATCCACTTCTTTCAACTCAGTAATACCTTTTGGTTGTGTACCTAGAGTTTAAAGCAGAAAAAACTGAACTTTTAGAATTTTCATTTTTTGACCAAAACGACAGCCCCGGGGGTTATTAACATGTTGATATGGTTGTGATTTTTTTTCTGACTGCGGTTTCAAAACCATGCACCAGAATCCACTTCTTTCAACTCAGTAATACATTTTGGATGTGTACCTAGAGTTTAAAGCAGAAAAAACTGAACTTTTAGAATTTTTATTTTTTGACCAAAACGACAGCCCCGGGGGTTATAAACATGTTGATATGGTTGTGATTTTGTTCTAACTGCGGTTTCAAAACCATGCACCAGAATCCACTTTTTTCAACTCAGTAATACATTTTGGATGTGTACCTAGAGTTTAAAGCAGAAAAAACGGAACTTTTAGAATTTTCATTTTTTGACCAAAACGACCGCCCCGGGGGTTATAAACATGTTGATATGGATGTGATTTTTTTTCTGACTGCGGTTTCAAAACCATGCACCAGAATCCACTTCTTTCAACTCAGTAATACATTTTGGATGTGTACCTAGAGTTTAAAGCAGAAAAAACAGAACTTTTAGAATTTTCATTTTTTGACCAAAACGACAGCCCCGGGGGTTATAAACATGTTGATATGGTTGTGATTTTTTTTCTGACTGCGGTTTCAAAACCATGCACCAGAATCCCCTTCTTTCAACTCAGTAATACATTTTGGATGTGTACCTAGAGTTTAAAGCAGAAAAAACTGAACTTTTAGAATTTTCATGTTTTGACCAAAACGACAGCCCCGGGGGTTATAAACATGTTGATATGGATGTGATTTTTTTCTGACTGCGGTTTCAAAACCATGCACCAGAATCCACTTCTTTCAACTCAGTAATACATTTTGGATGTGTACCTAGAGTTTAAAGCAGAAAAAACGGAAACTTTTAGAATTTTCATTTTTTGACCAAAACGACAGCACCGGGGGTTATAAACATGTTGATATGGTTGTGATTTTTTTTCTGACTGCGGTTTCAAAACCATGCACCAGAATCCACTTCTTTCAACTCAGTAATACATTTTGGATGTGTACCTAGAGTTTAAAGCAGAAAAAACGGAACTTTTAGAATTTTAATTTTTTGACCAAAACGACAGCCCCGGGGGTTATAAACATGTTGATATGGATGTGATTTTTTTTCTGACTGCGGTTTCAAAACCATGCACCAGAATCCACTTCTTTCAACTCAGTAATACATTTTGGATGTGTACCTAGAGTTTAAAGCAGAAAAAACGGAACTTTTCGAATTTTCATTTTTTTACCAAAACGACAGCCCCGGGGGTTATAAACATGTTGATATGGTTGTGATTTTTTTTCTGACTGCGGTTTCAAAACCATGCACCAGAATCCACTTCTTTCAACTCAGTAATACATTTTGGATGTGTACCTAGAGTTTAAAGCAGAAAAAACTGAACTTTTAGAATTTTCATTTTTTGACCAAAACGACAGCCCCGGGGGTTATAAACATGTTGATATGGTTGTGATTTTTTTTCTGACTTTGGTTTCAAAACCATGCACCAGAATCCACTTCTTTCAACTCAGTAATACATTTTGGATGTGTACCTAGAGTTTAAAGCAGAAAAAACGGAACTTTTAGAATTTTCATTTTTTGACCAAAACGAAAGCCCCAGGGGTTATTAACATGTTGATATGGTTGTGATTTTTTTTCTGACTGCGGTTTCAAAACCATGCACCAGAATCCACTTCTTTCAACTCAGTAATACCTTTTGGTTGTGTACCTAGAGTTTAAAGCAGAAAAAACTGAACTTTTAGAATTTTCATTTTTTGACCAAAACGACAGCCCCGGGGGTTATTAACATGTTGATATGGTTGTGATTTTTTTTCTGACTGCGGTTTCAAAACCATGCACCAGAATCCACTTCTTTCAACTCAGTAATACATTTTGGATGTGTACCTAGAGTTTAAAGCAGAAAAAACTGAACTTTTAGAATTTTTATTTTTTGACCAAAACGACAGCCCCGGGGGTTATAAACATGTTGATATGGTTGTGATTTTGTTCTGACTGCGGTTTCAAAACCATGCACCAGAATCCACTTCTTTCAACTCAGTAATACATTTTGGATGTGTACCTAGAGTTTAAAGCAGAAAAAACGGAACTTTTAGAATTTTCATTTTTTGACCAAAACGACCGCCCCGGGGGTTATAAACATGTTGATATGGATGTGATTTTTTTTCTGACTGCGGTTTCAAAATCATGCACCAGAATCCACTTCTTTCAACTCAGTAATACATTTTGGATGTGTACCTAGAGTTTAAAGCAGAAAAAACAGAATTTTTAGAATTTTCATTTTTTGACCAAAACGACAGCCCCGGGGGTTATAAACATGTTGATATGGTTGTGATTTTTTTTCTGACTGCGGTTTCAAAACCATGCACCAGAATCCCCTTCTTTCAACCTTAGTAATACATTTTGGATGTGTACCTAGAGTTTAAAGCAGAAAAAACTGAACTTTTAGAATTTTCATGTTTTGACCAAAACGACAGCCCCGGGGGTTATAAACATGTTGATATGGATGTGATTTTTTTCTGACTGCGGTTTCAAAACCATGCACCAGAATCCACTTCTTTCAACTCAGTAATACATTTTGGATGTGTACCTAGAGTTTAAAGCAGAAAAAACGGAACTTTTAGAATTTTCATTTTTTGACCAAAACGACAGCCCCGGGGGTTATAAACATGTTGATATGGTTGTGATTTTTTTCTGACTGCGGTTTCAAAACCATGCACCAGAATCCACTTCTTTCAACTCAGTAATACATTTTGGATGTGTACCTAGAGTTTAAAGCAGAAAAAACTGAACTTTTAGAATTTTTATTTTTTGACCAAAACGACAGCCCCGGGGGTTATAAACATGTTGATATGGTTGTGATTTTGTTCTGACTGCGGTTTCAAAACCATGCACCAGAATCCACTTCTTTCAACTCAGTAATACATTTTGGATGTGTACCTAGAGTTTAAAGCAGAAAAAACGGAACTTTTAGAATTTTCATTTTTTGACCAAAACGACCGCCCCGGGGGTTATAAACATGTTGATATGGATGTGATTTTTTTTCTGACTGCGGTTTCAAAATCATGCACCAGAATCCACTTCTTTCAACTCAGTAATACATTTTGGATGTGTACCTAGAGTTTAAAGCAGAAAAAACAGAACTTTTAGAATTTTCATTTTTTGACCAAAACGACAGCCCCGGGGGTTATAAACATGTTGATATGGTTGTGATTTTTTTTCTGACTGCGGTTTCAAAACCATGCACCAGAATCCCCTTCTTTCAACTCAGTAATACATTTTGGATGTGTACCTAGAGTTTAAAGCAGAAAAAACTGAACTTTTAGAATTTTCATGTTTTGACCAAAACGACAGCCCCGGGGGTTATAAACATGTTGATATGGATGTGATTTTTTTCTGACTGCGGTTTCAAAACCATGCACCAGAATCCACTTCTTTCAACTCAGTAATACATTTTGGATGTGTACCTAGAGTTTAAAGCAGAAAAAACTGAACTTTTAGAATTTTTATTTTTTGACCAAAACGACAGCCCCGGGGGTTATAAACATGTTGATATGGTTGTGATTTTGTTCTGACTGCGGTTTCAAAACCATGCACCAGAATCCACTTCTTTCAACTCAGTAATACATTTTGGATGTGTACCTAGAGTTTAAAGCAGAAAAAACGGAACTTTTAGAATTTTCATTTTTTGACCAAAACGACCGCCCCGGGGGTTATAAACATGTTGATATGGATGTGATTTTTTTTCTGACTGCGGTTTCAAAATCATGCACCAGAATCCACTTCTTTCAACTCAGTAATACATTTTGGATGTGTACCTAGAGTTTAAAGCAGAAAAAACAGAACTTTTAGAATTTTCATTTTTTGACCAAAACGACAGCCTCGGGGGTTATAAACATGTTGATATGGTTGTGATTTTTTTTCTGACTGCGGTTTCAAAACCATGCACCAGAATCCCCTTCTTTCAACCTTAGTAATACATTTTGGATGTGTACCTAGAGTTTAAAGCAGAAAAAACTGAACTTTTAGAATTTTCATGTTTTGACCAAAACGACAGCCCCGGGGGTTATAAACATGTTGATATGGATGTGATTTTTTTCTGACTGCGGTTTCAAAACCATGCACCAGAATCCACTTCTTTCAACTCAGTAATACATTTTGGATGTGTACCTAGAGTTTAAAGCAGAAAAAACGGAACTTTTAGAATTTTCATTTTTTGACCAAAACGACAGCCCCGGGGGTTATAAACATGTTGATATGGTTGTGATTTTTTTCTGACTGCGGTTTCAAAACCATGCACCAGAATCCACTTCTTTCAACTCAGTAATACATTTTGGATGTGTACCTAGAGTTTAAAGCAGAAAAAACTGAACTTTTAGAATTTTTATTTTTTGACCAAAACGACAGCCCCGGGGGTTATAAACATGTTGATATGGTTGTGATTTTGTTCTGACTGCGGTTTCAAAACCATGCACCAGAATCCACTTCTTTCAACTCAGTAATACATTTTGGATGTGTACCTAGAGTTTAAAGCAGAAAAAACGGAACTTTTAGAATTTTCATTTTTTGACCAAAACGACCGCCCCGGGGGTTATAAACATGTTGATATGGATGTGATTTTTTTTCTGACTGCGGTTTCAAAATCATGCACCAGAATCCACTTCTTTCAACTCAGTAATACATTTTGGATGTGTACCTAGAGTTTAAAGCAGAAAAAACAGAACTTTTAGAATTTTCATTTTTTGACCAAAACGACAGCCCCGGGGGTTATAAACATGTTGATATGGTTGTGATTTTTTTTCTGACTGCGGTTTCAAAACCATGCACCAGAATCCCCTTCTTTCAACTCAGTAATACATTTTGGATGTGTACCTAGAGTTTAAAGCAGAAAAAACTGAACTTTTAGAATTTTCATGTTTTGACCAAAACGACAGCCCCGGGGGTTATAAACATGTTGATATGGATGTGATTTTTTTCTGACTGCGGTTTCAAAACCATGCACCAGAATCCACTTCTTTCAACTCAGTAATACATTTTGGATGTGTACCTAGAGTTTAAAGCAGAAAAAACGGAAACTTTTAGAATTTTCATTTTTTGACCAAAACGACAGCACCGGGGGTTATTAACATGTTGATATGGTTGTGATTTTTTTTCTGACTGCGGTTTCAAAACCATGCACCAGAATCCACTTCTTTCAACTCAGTAATACATTTTGGATGTGTACCTAGAGTTTAAAGCAGAAAAAACTGAACTTTTAGAATTTTTATTTTTTGACCAAAACGACAGCCCCGGGGGTTATAAACATGTTGATATGGTTGTGATTTTGTTCTGACTGCGGTTTCAAAACCATGCACCAGAATCCACTTCTTTCAACTCAGTAATACATTTTGGATGTGTACCTAGAGTTTAAAGCAGAAAAAACGGAACTTTTAGAATTTTCATTTTTTGACCAAAACGACCGCCCCGGGGGTTATAAACATGTTGATATGGATGTGATTTTTTTTCTGACTGCGGTTTCAAAATCATGCACCAGAATCCACTTCTTTCAACTCAGTAATACATTTTGGATGTGTACCTAGAGTTTAAAGCAGAAAAAACAGAACTTTTAGAATTTTCATTTTTTGACCAAAACGACAGCCCCGGGGGTTATAAACATGTTGATATGGTTGTGATTTTTTTTCTGACTGCGGTTTCAAAACCATGCACCAGAATCCCCTTCTTTCAACTCAGTAATACATTTTGGATGTGTACCTAGAGTTTAAAGCAGAAAAAACTGAACTTTTAGAATTTTCATGTTTTGACCAAAACGACAGCCCCGGGGGTTATAAACATGTTGATATGGATGTGATTTTTTTCTGACTGCGGTTTCAAAACCATGCACCAGAATCCACTTCTTTCAACTCAGTAATACATTTTGGATGTGTACCTAGAGTTTAAAGCAGAAAAAACTGAACTTTTAGAATTTTTATTTTTTGACCAAAACGACAGCCCCGGGGGTTATAAACATGTTGATATGGTTGTGATTTTGTTCTGACTGCGGTTTCAAAACCATGCACCAGAATCCACTTCTTTCAACTCAGTAATACATTTTGGATGTGTACCTAGAGTTTAAAGCAGAAAAAACTGAACTTTTAGAATTTTTATTTTTTGACCAAAACGACAGCCCCGGGGGTTATAAACATGTTGATATGGTTGTGATTTTGTTCTGACTGCGGTTTCAAAACCATGCACCAGAATCCACTTCTTTCAACTCAGTAATACATTTTGGATGTGTACCTAGAGTTTAAAGCAGAAAAAACGGAACTTTTAGAATTTTCATTTTTTGACCAAAACGACCGCCCCGGGGGTTATAAACATGTTGATATGGATGTGATTTTTTTTCTGACTGCGGTTTCAAAATCATGCACCAGAATCCACTTCTTTCAACTCAGTAATACATTTTGGATGTGTACCTAGAGTTTAAAGCAGAAAAAACAGAACTTTTAGAATTTTCATTTTTTGACCAAAACGACAGCCCCGGGGGTTATAAACATGTTGATATGGTTGTGATTTTTTTTCTGACTGCGGTTTCAAAACCATGCACCAGAATCCCCTTCTTTCAACTCAGTAATACATTTTGGATGTGTACCTAGAGTTTAAAGCAGAAAAAACTGAACTTTTAGAATTTTCATGTTTTGACCAAAACGACAGCCCCGGGGGTTATAAACATGTTGATATGGATGTGATTTTTTTCTGACTGCGGTTTCAAAACCATGCACCAGAATCCACTTCTTTCAACTCAGTAATACATTTTGGATGTGTACCTAGAGTTTAAAGCAGAAAAAACGGAAACTTTTAGAATTTTCATTTTTTGACCAAAACGACAGCACCGGGGGTTATAAACATGTTGATATGGTTGTGATTTTTTTTCTGACTGCGGTTTCAAAACCATGCACCAGAATCCACTTCTTTCAACTCAGTAATACATTTTGGATGTGTACCTAGAGTTTAAAGCAGAAAAAACTGAACTTTTAGAATTTTAATTTTTTGACCAAAACGACAGCCCCGGGGGTTATAAACATGTTGATATGGATGTGATTTTTTTTCTGACTGCGGTTTCAAAACCATGCACCAGAATCCACTTCTTTCAACTCAGTAATACATTTTGGATGTGTACCTAGAGTTTAAAGCAGAAAAAACGGAACTTTTCGAATTTTCATTTTTTTACCAAAACGACAGCCCCGGGGGTTATAAACATGTTGATATGGTTGTGATTTTTTTTCTGACTGCGGTTTCAAAACCATGCACCAGAATCCACTTCTTTCAACTCAGTAATACATTTTGGATGTGTACCTAGAGTTTAAAGCAGAAAAAACGGAACTTTTAGAATTTTCATTTTTTGACCAAAACGACAGCCCCGGGGGTTATAAACATGTTGATATGGTTGTGATTTTTTTTCTGACTTTGGTTTCAAAACCATGCACCAGAATCCACTTCTTTCAACTCAGTAATACATTTTGGATGTGTACCTAGAGTTTAAAGCAGAAAAAACGGAACTTTTAGAATTTTCATTTTTTGACCAAAACGAAAGCCCCAGGGGTTATTAACATGTTGATATGGTTGTGATTTTTTTTCTGACTGCGGTTTCAAAACCATGCACCAGAATCCACTTCTTTCAACTCAGTAATACCTTTTGGTTGTGTACCTAGAGTTTAAAGCAGAAAAAACTGAACTTTTAGAATTTTCATTTTTTGACCAAAACGACAGCCCCGGGGGTTATTAACATGTTGATATGGTTGTGATTTTTTTTCTGACTGCGGTTTCAAAACCATGCACCAGAATCCACTTCTTTCAACTCAGTAATACATTTTGGATGTGTACCTAGAGTTTAAAGCAGAAAAAACTGAACTTTTAGAATTTTTATTTTTTGACCAAAACGACAGCCCCGGGGGTTATAAACATGTTGATATGGTTGTGATTTTGTTCTGACTGCGGT
Source organism: Crinia signifera (assembly GCF_055691185.1). NCBI lineage: Eukaryota > Metazoa > Chordata > Amphibia > Anura > Myobatrachidae > Crinia > Crinia signifera. The sequence goes on along the minus strand of NW_028142060.1, from coordinate 119,872 downwards.
TTCAAAACCATGCACCAGAATCCACTTCTTTCAACTCAGTAATACATTTTGGATGTGTACCTAGAGTTTAAAGCAGAAAAAAAGGAACTTTTAGAATTTTCATTTTTTGACCAAAACGACCGCCCCGGGGGTTATAAACATGTTGATATGGATGTGATTTTTTTTCTGACTGCGGTTTCAAAATCATGCACCAGAATCCACTTCTTTCAACTCAGTAATACATTTTGGATGTGTACCTAGAGTTTAAAGCAGAAAAAACAGAACTTTTAGAATTTTTATTTTTTGACCAAAACGACAGCCCCGGGGGTTATAAACATGTTGATATGGTTGTGATTTTGTTCTGACTGCGGTTTCAAAACCATGCACCAGAATCCACTTCTTTCAACTCAGTAATACATTTTGGATGTGTACCTAGAGTTTAAAGCAGAAAAAACGGAACTTTTAGAATTTTCATTTTTTGACCAAAACGACAGCCCCGGGGGTTATAAACATGTTGATATGGTTGTGATTTTGTTCTGACTGCGGTTTCAAAACCATGCACCAGAATCCACTTCTTTCAACTCAGTAATACATTTTGGATGTGTACCTAGAGTTTAAAGCAGAAAAAACAGAACTTTTAGAATTTTCATTTTTTGACCAAAACGACAGCCCCGGGGGTTATAAACATGTTGATATGGTTGTGATTTTTTTTCTGACTGCGGTTTCAAAACCATGCACCAGAATCCCCTTCTTTCAACTCAGTAATACATTTTGGATGTGTACCTAGAGTTTAAAGCAGAAAAAACTGAACTTTTAGAATTTTCATGTTTTGACCAAAACGACAGCCCCGGGGGTTATAAACATGTTGATATGGATGTGATTTTTTTCTGACTGCGGTTTCAAAACCATGCACCAGAATCCACTTCTTTCAACTCAGTAATACATTTTGGATGTGTACCTAGAGTTTAAAGCAGAAAAAACGGAACTTTTAGAATTTTCATTTTTTGACCAAAACGACAGCCCCGGGGGTTATAAACATGTTGATATGGTTGTGATTTTTTTCTGACTGCGGTTTCAAAACCATGCACCAGAATCCACTTCTTTCAACTCAGTAATACATTTTGGATGTGTACCTAGAGTTTAAAGCAGAAAAAACGGAAACTTTTAGAATTTTCATTTTTTGACCAAAACGACAGCCCCGGGGGTTATAAACATGTTGATATGGTTGTGATTTTTTTTCTGACTGCGGTTTCAAAACCATGCACCAGAATCCACTTCTTTCAACTCAGTAATACATTTTGGATGTGTACCTAGAGTTTAAAGCAGAAAAAACGGAACTTTTAGAATTTTCATTTTTTGACCAAAACGACAGCCCCGGGGGTTATTAACATGTTGATATGGTTGGGATTTTTTTCTGACTGCGGTTTCAAAACCATGCACCAGAATCCACTTCTTTCAACTCAGTAATACATTTTGGATGTGTACCTAGAGTTTAAAGCAGAAAAAACGGAACTTTTAGAATTTTTATTTTTTGACCAAAACGACAGCCCCGGGGGTTATAAACATGTTGATATGGTTGTGATTTTTTTCTGACTGCGGTTTCAAAACCATGCACCAGAATCCACTTCTTTCAACTCAGTAATACATTTTGGATGTGTACCTAGAGTTTAAAGCAGCAGAAACTGAACTTTTAGAATTTTCATTTTTTGACCAAAACGACAGCCCCGGGGGTTATAAACATGTTGATATGGATGTGATTTTTTTTCTGACTGCGGTTTCAAAACCATGCACCAGAATCCACTTCTTTCAACTCAGTAATACATTTTGGATGTGTACCTAGAGTTTAAAGCAGAAAAAACGGAACTTTTCGAATTTTCATTTTTTTACCAAAACGACAGCCCCGGGGGTTATAAACATGTTGATATGGTTGTGATTTTTTTTCTGACTGCGGTTTCAAAACCATGCACCAGAATCCACTTCTTTCAACTCAGTAATACATTTTGGATGTGTACCTAGAGTTTAAAGCAGAAAAAACGGAACTTTTAGAATTTTCATTTTTTGACCAAAACGACAGCCCCGGGGGTTATAAACATGTTGATATGGTTGTGATTTTTTTTCTGACTTTGGTTTCAAAACCATGCACCAGAATCCACTTCTTTCAACTCAGTAATACATTTTGGATGTGTACCTAGAGTTTAAAGCAGAAAAAACGGAACTTTTAGAATTTTCATTTTTTGACCAAAACGAAAGCCCCAGGGGTTATTAACATGTTGATATGGTTGTGATTTTTTTTCTGACTGCGGTTTCAAAACCATGCACCAGAATCCACTTCTTTCAACTCAGTAATACCTTTTGGTTGTGTACCTAGAGTTTAAAGCAGAAAAAACTGAACTTTTAGAATTTTCATTTTTTGACCAAAACGACAGCCCCGGGGGTTATTAACATGTTGATATGGTTGTGATTTTTTTTCTGACTGCGGTTTCAAAACCATGCACCAGAATCCACTTCTTTCAACTCAGTAATACATTTTGGATGTGTACCTAGAGTTTAAAGCAGAAAAAACTGAACTTTTAGAATTTTTATTTTTTGACCAAAACGACAGCCCCGGGGGTTATAAACATGTTGATATGGTTGTGATTTTGTTCTGACTGCGGTTTCAAAACCATGCACCAGAATCCACTTCTTTCAACTCAGTAATACATTTTGGATGTGTACCTAGAGTTTAAAGCAGAAAAAAAGGAACTTTTAGAATTTTCATTTTTTGACCAAAACGACCGCCCCGGGGGTTATAAACATGTTGATATGGATGTGATTTTTTTTCTGACTGCGGTTTCAAAATCATGCACCAGAATCCACTTCTTTCAACTCAGTAATACATTTTGGATGTGTACCTAGAGTTTAAAGCAGAAAAAACAGAACTTTTAGAATTTTTATTTTTTGACCAAAACGACAGCCCCGGGGGTTATAAACATGTTGATATGGTTGTGATTTTGTTCTGACTGCGGTTTCAAAACCATGCACCAGAATCCACTTCTTTCAACTCAGTAATACATTTTGGATGTGTACCTAGAGTTTAAAGCAGAAAAAACGGAACTTTTAGAATTTTCATTTTTTGACCAAAACGACAGCCCCGGGGGTTATAAACATGTTGATATGGTTGTGATTTTGTTCTGACTGCGGTTTCAAAACCATGCACCAGAATCCACTTCTTTCAACTCAGTAATACATTTTGGATGTGTACCTAGAGTTTAAAGCAGAAAAAACAGAACTTTTAGAATTTTCATTTTTTGACCAAAACGACAGCCCCGGGGGTTATAAACATGTTGATATGGTTGTGATTTTTTTTCTGACTGCGGTTTCAAAACCATGCACCAGAATCCCCTTCTTTCAACTCAGTAATACATTTTGGATGTGTACCTAGAGTTTAAAGCAGAAAAAACTGAACTTTTAGAATTTTCATGTTTTGACCAAAACGACAGCCCCGGGGGTTATAAACATGTTGATATGGATGTGATTTTTTTCTGACTGCGGTTTCAAAACCATGCACCAGAATCCACTTCTTTCAACTCAGTAATACATTTTGGATGTGTACCTAGAGTTTAAAGCAGAAAAAACGGAACTTTTAGAATTTTCATTTTTTGACCAAAACGACAGCCCCGGGGGTTATAAACATGTTGATATGGTTGTGATTTTTTTCTGACTGCGGTTTCAAAACCATGCACCAGAATCCACTTCTTTCAACTCAGTAATACATTTTGGATGTGTACCTAGAGTTTAAAGCAGAAAAAACGGAAACTTTTAGAATTTTCATTTTTTGACCAAAACGACAGCCCCGGGGGTTATAAACATGTTGATATGGTTGTGATTTTTTTTCTGACTGCGGTTTCAAAACCATGCACCAGAATCCACTTCTTTCAACTCAGTAATACATTTTGGATGTGTACCTAGAGTTTAAAGCAGAAAAAACGGAACTTTTAGAATTTTCATTTTTTGACCAAAACGACAGCCCCGGGGGTTATTAACATGTTGATATGGTTGGGATTTTTTTCTGACTGCGGTTTCAAAACCATGCACCAGAATCCACTTCTTTCAACTCAGTAATACATTTTGGATGTGTACCTAGAGTTTAAAGCAGAAAAAACGGAACTTTTAGAATTTTTATTTTTTGACCAAAACGACAGCCCCGGGGGTTATAAACATGTTGATATGGTTGTGATTTTTTTCTGACTGCGGTTTCAAAACCATGCACCAGAATCCACTTCTTTCAACTCAGTAATACATTTTGGATGTGTACCTAGAGTTTAAAGCAGCAGAAACTGAACTTTTAGAATTTTCATTTTTTGACCAAAACGACAGCCCCGGGGGTTATAAACATGTTGATATGGATGTGATTTTTTTTCTGACTGCGGTTTCAAAACCATGCACCAGAATCCACTTCTTTCAACTCAGTAATACATTTTGGATGTGTACCTAGAGTTTAAAGCAAAAAAAACTGAACTTTTAGAATTTTCATTTTTTGACCAAAACGACAGCCCCGGGGGTTATAAACATGTTGATATGGATGTGATTTTTTTTCTGACTGCGGTTTCAAAACCATGCACCAGAATCCACTTCTTTCAACTCAGTAATACATTTTGGATGTGTACCTAGAGTTTAAAGCAGAAAAAACAGAACTTTTAGAATTTTCATTTTTTGACCAAAACGACAGCCCCGGGGGTTATAAACATGTTGATATGGTTGTGATTTTTTTTCTGACTGCGGTTTCAAAACCATGCACCAGAATCCACTTCTTTCAACTCAGTAATACATTTTGGATGTGTACCTAGAGTTTAAAGCAGAAAAAACGGAACTTTTAGAATTTTCATTTTTTGACCAAAACGACAGCCCCGGGGGTTATTAACAATTTGATATGGTTGTGATTTTTTTTCTGACTGCGGTTTCAAAACCATGCACCAGAATCCACTTTTTTCAACTCAGTAATACATTTTGGATGTGTACCTAGAGTTTAAAGCAGAAAAAACGGAACTTTTAGAATTTTCATTTTTTGACCAAAACGACAGCCCCGGGGGTTATAAAAATCTTGATAAGGTTGTGATTTTTTTCTGACTGCGGTTTCAAAACCATGCACCAGAATCCACTTCTTTCAACTCAGTAATACATTTTGGATGTGTACCTAGAGTTTAAAGCAGAAAAAACGGAAACTTTTTGAATTTTCATTTTTTGACCAAAACGACAGCCCCGGGGGTTATAAACATGTTGATATGGTTGTGATTTTTTTTCTGACTGCGGTTTCAAAACCATGCACCAGAATCCACTTCTTTCAACTCAGTAATACATTTTGGTTGTGTACCTAGAGTTTAAAGCAGAAAAAACTGAACTTTTAGAATTTTCATTTTTTGACCAAAACGACAGCCCCGGGGGTTATTAACATGTTGATATGGTTGTGATTTTTTTTCTGACTGCAGTTTCAAAACCATGCACCAGAATCCACTTCTTTCAACTCAGTAATACATTTTGGATGTGTACCTAGAGTTTAAAGCAGAAAAAACGGAACTTTTAGAATTTTTATTTTTTGACCAAAACGACAGCCCCGGGGGTTATAAACATGTTGATATGGTTGTGATTTTTTTCTGAGTGCGGTTTCAAAACCATGCACCAGAATCCACTTCTTTCAACTCAGTAATACATTTTGGATGTGTACCTAGAGTTTAAAGCAGCAAAAACGGAACTTTTAGAATTTTCATTTTTTGACCAAAACGACAGCCCCGGGGGTTATAAACATGTTGATATGGATGTGATTTTTTTCTGACTCGGTTTCAAAACCATGCACCAGAATCCACTTCTTTCAACTCAGTAATACATTTTGGATGTGTACCTAGAGTTTAAAGCAGAAAAAACGGAACTTTTAGAATTTTCATTTTTTGACCAAAACGACAGCCCCGGGGGTTATAAACATGTTGATATGGTTGTGATTTTGTTCTGACTGCGGTTTCAAAACCATGCACCAGAATCCACTTCTTTCAACTCAGTAATACATTTTGGATGTGTACCTAGAGTTTAAAGCAGAAAAAACGGAAACTTTTAGAATTTTCATTTTTTGACCAAAACGACAGCCCCGGGGGTTATAAACATGTTGATATGGTTGTGATTTTTTTTCTGACTGCGGTTTCAAAACCATGCACCAGAATCCACTTCTTTCAACTCAGTAATACATTTTGGATGTGTACCTAGAGTTTAAAGCAGAAAAAACGGAACTTTTAGAATTTTCATTTTTTGACCAAAACGACAGCCCCGGGGGTTATTAACATGTTGATATGGTTGGGATTTTTTTCTGACTGCGGTTTCAAAACCATGCACCAGAATCCACTTCTTTCAACTCAGTAATACATTTTGGATGTGTACCTAGAGTTTAAAGCAGAAAAAACGGAACTTTTAGAATTTTTATTTTTTGACCAAAACGACAGCCCCGGGGGTTATAAACATGTTGATATGGTTGTGATTTTTTTTCTGACTGCGGTTTCAAAACCATGCACCAGAATCCACTTCTTTCAACTCAGTAATACATTTTGGATGTGTACCTAGAGTTTAAAGCAGCAGAAACTGAACTTTTAGAATTTTCATTTTTTGACCAAAACGACAGCCCCGGGGGTTATAAACATGTTGATATGGATGTGATTTTTTTTCTGACTGCGGTTTCAAAACCATGCACCAGAATCCACTTCTTTCAACTCAGTAATACATTTTGGATGTGTACCTAGAGTTTAAAGCAGAAAAAACGGAACTTTTAGAATTTTCATTTTTTGACCAAAACGACAGCCCCGGGGGTTATAAACATGTTGATATGGTTGTGATTTTTTTTCTGACTGCGGTTTCAAAACCATGCACCAGAATCCACTTCTTTCAACTCAGTAATACATTTTGGATGTGTACCTAGAGTTTAAAGCAGAAAAAACGGAACTTTTAGAATTTTCATTTTTTGACCAAAACGACAGCCCCGGGGGTTATAAACATGTTGATATGGATGTGATTTTTTTTCTGACTGCGGTTTCAAAACCATGCACCAGAATCCACTTCTTTCAACTCAGTAATACATTTTGGATGTGTACCTAGAGTTTAAAGCAGAAAAAATGGAACTTTTAGAATTTTAATTTTTTGACCAAAATGACAGCCCCGGGGGTTATAAACATGTTGATATGGATGTGATTTTTTTTTCTGACTGCGGTTTCAAAACAATGCACCAGAATCCACTTCTTTCAACTCAGTAATACATTTTGGATGTGTACCTAGAGTTTAAAACAGAAAAAACTGAACTTTTAGAATTTTCATTTTTTGACCAAAACGACAGCCCCGGGGGTTATAAACATGTTGATATGGTTGTGATTTTGTTTCTGACTGCGGTTTCAAAACCATGCACCAGAATCCACTTCTTTCAACTCAGTAATACATTTTGGATGTGTACCTAGAGTTTAAAGCAGAAAAAACGGAACTTTTAGAATTTTCATGTTTTGACCAAAACGACAGCCCCGGGGGTTATAAACATGTTGATATGGATGTGATTTTTTTTCTGACTGCGGTTTCAAAACCATGCACCAGAATCCACTTCTTTCAACTCAGTAATACATTTTGGATGTGTACCTAGAGTTTAAAGCAGAAAAAACTGAACTTTTAGAATTTTCATTTTTTGACCAAAACGACAGCCCCGGGGGTTATAAACATGTTGATATGGTTGTGATTTTTTTTCTGACTGCGGTTTCAAAACTATGCACCAGAATCCACTTCTTTCAACTCAGTAAAACATTTTGGATGTGTACCTAGAGTTTAAAGCAGAAAAAACGGAACTTTTAGAATTTTCATTTTTTGACCAAAATGACAGCCCCGGGGGTTATAAACATGTTGATGTGGTTGTGATTTTTTTTCTGACTTTGGTTTCAAAACCATGCACCAGAATCCACTTCTTTCAACTCAGTAATACATTTTGGATGTGTACCTAGAGTTTAAAGCAGAAAAACATGAACTTTTAGAATTTTCATTTTTTGACCAAAACGACAGCCCCGGGGGTTATAAACATGTTGATATGGATGTGATTTTTTTTCTGACTGCGGTTTCAAAACCATGCACCAGAATCCACTTCTTTCAACTCAGTAATACATTTTGGATGTGTACCTAGAGTTTAAAGCAGAAAAAACAGAACTTTTAGAATTTTCATTTTTTGACCAAAACGACAGCCCCGGGGGTTATAAACATGTTGATATGGTTGTGATTTTTTTTCTGACTGCGGTTTCAAAACCATGCACCAGAATCCACTTCTTTCAACTCAGTAATACATTTTGGATGTGTACCTAGAGTTTAAAGCAGAAAAAACGGAACTTTTAGAATTTTCATTTTTTTGACCAAAACGACAGCCCCGGGGGTTATTAACAATTTGATATGGTTGTGATTTTTTTTCTGACTGCGGTTTCAAAACCATGCACCAGAATCCACTTTTTTCAACTCAGTAATACATTTTGGATGTGTACCTAGAGTTTAAAGCAGAAAAAACGGAACTTTTAGAATTTTCATTTTTTGACCAAAACGACAGCCCCGGGGGTTATAAAAATCTTGATAAGGTTGTGATTTTTTTCTGACTGCGATTTCAAAACCATGCACCAGAATCCACTTCTTTCAACTCAGTAATACATTTTGGATGTGTACCTAGAGTTTAAAGCAGAAAAAACGGAACTTTTAGAATTTTCATTTTTTGACCAAAACGACAGCCCCGGGGGTTATAAACATGTTGATATGGTTGTGATTTTTTTCTGACTGCGGTTTCAAAACCATGCACCAGAATCCACTTCTTTCAACTCAGTAATACATTTTGGATGTGTACCTAGAGTTTAAAGCAGAAAAAACGGAAACTTTTCGAATTTTCATTTTTTGACCAAAACGACAGCCCCGGGGGTTATAAACATGTTGATATGGTTGTGATTTTTTTTCTGACTGCGGTTTCAAAAAAATGCACCAGAATCCACTTCTTTCAACTCAGTAATACATTTTGGATGTGTACCTAGAGTTTAAAGCAGAAAAAACGGAACTTTTAGAATTTTTATTTTTTGACCAAAACGACAGCCCCGGGGGTTATAAACATGTTGATATGGTTGTGATTTTTTTCTGACTGCGGTTTCAAAACCATGCACCAGAATCCACTTCTTTCAACTCAGTAATACATTTTGGATGTGTACCTAGAGTTTAAAGCAGCAAAAACTGAACTTTTAGAATTTTCATTTTTTGACCAAAACGACAGCCCCGGGGGTTATAAACATGTTGATATGGTTGTGATTTTTTTCTGACTGCGGTTTCAAAACCATGCACCAGAATCCACTTCTTTCAACTCAGTAATACATTTTGGATGTGTACCTAGAGTTTAAAGCAGAAAAAACGGAAACTTTTAGAATTTTCATTTTTTGATCAAAACGACAGCCCCGGGGGTTATAAACATGTTGATATGGTTGTGATTTTTTTTTCTGACTGCGGTTTCAAAACCATGCACCAGAATCCACTTCTTTCAACTCAGTAATACATTTTGGATGTGTACCTAGAGTTTAAAGCAGAAAAAACTGAACTTTTAGAATTTTCATTTTTTGACCAAAACGACAGCCCGGGGGGTTATAAACATGTTGATATGGATGTGATTTTTTTTCTGACTGCGGTTTCAAAACCATGCACCAGAATCCACTTCTTTCAACTCAGTAATACATTTTGGATGTGTACCTAGAGTTTAAAGCAGAAAAAACGGAACTTTTAGAATTTTCATTTTTTGACCAAAACGACAGCCCCGGGGGTTATTAACATGTTGATATGGTTGGGATTTTTTTTCTGACTGCGGTTTCAAAACCATGCACCAGAATCCACTTCTTTCAACTCAGTAATACATTTTGGATGTGTACCTAGAGTTTAAAGCAGAAAAAACGGAACTTTTAGAATTTTTATTTTTTGACCAAAACGACAGCCCCGGGGGTTATAAACATGTTGATATGGTTGTGATTTTTTTCTGACTGCGGTTTCAAAACCATGCACCAGAATCCACTTCTTTCAACTCAGTAATACATTTTGGATGTGTACCTAGAGTTTAAAGCAGCAAAAACTGAACTTTTAGAATTTTCATTTTTTGACCAAAACGACAGCCCCGGGGGTTATAAACATGTTGATATGGTTGTGATTTTTTTCTGACTGCGGTTTCAAAACCATGCACCAGAATCCACTTCTTTCAACTCAGTAATACATTTTGGATGTGTACCTAGAGTTTAAAGCAGAAAAAACGGAAACTTTTAGAATTTTCATTTTTTGATCAAAACGACAGCCCCGGGGGTTATAAACATGTTGATATGGTTGTGATTTTTTTTCTGACTGCGGTTTCAAAACCATGCACCAGAATCCACTTCTTTCAACTCAGTAATACATTTTGGATGTGTACCTAGAGTTTAAAGCAGAAAAAACTGAACTTTTAGAATTTTCATTTTTTGACCAAAACGACAGCCCGGGGGATTATAAACATGTTGATATGGATGTGATTTTTTTTCTGACTGCGGTTTCAAAACCATGCACCAGAATCCACTTCTTTCAACTCAGTAATACATTTTGGATGTGTACCTAGAGTTTAAAGCAGAAAAAATTGAACTTTTAGAATTTTCATTTTTTGACCAAAACAACAGCCCCGGGGGTTATAAACATGTTGATATGGTTGTGATTTTTTTTTCTGACTGCGGTTTCAAAACCATGCACCAGAATCCACTTCTTTCAACTCAGTAATACATTTTGGATGTGTACCTAGAGTTTAAAGCAGAAAAAACGGAACTTTTAGAATTTTAATTTTTTGACCAAAACGACAGCCCCGGGGGTTATAAACATGTTGATATGGATGTGATTTTTTTTCTGACTGCGGTTTCAAAACCATGCACCAGAATCCACTTCTTTCAACTCAGTAATACATTTTGGATGTGTACCTAGAGTTTAAAGCAGAAAAAACGGAACTTTTAGAATTTTCATTTTTTGACTAAAACGACAGCCCCGGGGGTTATAAACATGTTGATATGGTTGTGATTTTTTTTCTGACTGCGGTTTCAAAACCATGCACCAGAATCCACTTCTTTCAACTCAGTAATACATTTTGGATGTGTACCTAGAGTTTAAAGCAGAAAAAACGGAACTTTTAGAATTTTCATGTTTTGACCAAAACGACAGCCCCGGGGGTTATAAACATGTTGATATGGATGTGATTTTTTTTCTGACTGCGGTTTCAAAACCATGCACCAGAATCCACTTCTTTCAACTCAGTAATACATTTTGGATGTGTACCTAGAGTTTAAAGCAGAAAAAACTGAACTTTTAGAATTTTCATTTTTTGACCAAAACGACAGCCCCGGGGGTTATAAACATGTTGATATGGTTGTGATTTTTTTTTCTGACTGCGGTTTCAAAACTATGCACCAGAATCCACTTCTTTCAACTCAGTAATACATTTTGGATGTGTACCTAGAGTTTAAAGCAGAAAAAACGGAACTTTTAGAATTTTCATTTTTTGACCAAAATGACAGCCCCGGGGGTTATAAACATGTTGATGTGGTTGTGATTTTTTTTCTGACTGCGGTTTCAAAACCATGCACCAGAATCCACTTCTTTCAACTCAGTAATACATTTTGGATGTGTACCTAGAGTTTAAAGCAGAAAAACATGAACTTTTAGAATTTTCATTTTTTGACCAAAACGACAGCCCCGGGGGTTATAAACATGTTGATATGGATGTGATTTTTTTTCTGACTGCGGTTTCAAAACCATGCACCAGAATCCACTTCTTTCAACTCAGTAATACATTTTGGATGTGTACCTAGAGTTTAAAGCAGAAAAAACAGAACTTTTAGAATTTTAATTTTTTGACCAAAACGACAGCCCCGGGGGTTATAAACATGTTGATATGGTTGTGATTTTTTTTCTGACTGCGGTTTCAAAACCATGCACCAGAATCCACTTCTTTCAACTCAGTAATACATTTTGGATGTGTACCTAGAGTTTAAAGCAGAAAAAACTGAACTTTTAGAATTTTCATTTTTTGACCAAAACGACAGCCCCGGGGGTTATTAACATGTTGATATGGTTGTGATTTTTTTTCTGACTGCGGTTTCAAAACCATGCACCAGAACCCACTTCTTTCAACTCAGTAATACATTTTGGTTGTGTACCTAGAGTTTAAAGCAGAAAAAACTGAACTTTTAGAATTTTCATTTTTTGACCAAAACGACAGCCCCGGGGGTTATTAACATGTTGATATGGTTGTGATTTTTTTTCTGACTGCGGTTTCAAAACCATGCACCAGAATCCACTTCTTTCAACTCAGTAATACATTTTGGATGTGTACCTAGAGTTTAAAGCAGAAAAAACTGAACTTTTAGAATTTTTATTTTTTGACCAAAACGACAGCCCCGGGGGTTATAAACATGTTGATATGGTTGTGATTTTTTTCTGAGTGCGGTTTCAAAACCATGCACCAGAATCCACTTCTTTCAACTCAGTAATACATTTTGGATGTGTACCTAGAGTTTAAAGCAGCAAAAACGGAACTTTTAGAATTTTCATTTTTTGACCAAAACGACAGCCCCGGGGGTTATAAACATGTTGATATGGATGTGATTTTTTTTCTGACTGCGGTATCAAAACCATGCACCAGAATCCACTTCTTTCAATTCAGTAATACATTTTGGATGTGTACCTACAGTTTAAAGCAGAAAAAACTGAACTTTTAGAATTTTCATTTTTTGACCAAAACGACAGCCCCGGGGGTTATAAACATGTTGATATGGTTGTGATTTTTTTCTGACTTTGGTTTCAAAACCATGCACCAGAATCCACTTCTTTCAACTCAGTAATACATTTTGGATGTGTACCTAGAGTTTAAAGCAGAAAAAACGGAACTTTTAGAATTTTCATTTTTTGACCAAAACGACAGCCCCGGGGGTTATTAACATGTTGATATGGTTGTGATTTTTTTTCTGACTGCGGTTTCAAAACCATGCACCAGAATCCACTTCTTTCAACTCAGTAATACATTTTGGTTGTGTACCTAGAGTTTAAAGCAGAAAAAACTGAACTTTTAGAATTTTCATTTTTTGACCAAAACGACAGCCTCAGGGGTTATTAACATGTTGATATGGTTGTGATTTTTTTTCTGACTGCGGTTTCAAAACCATGCACCAGAATCCACTTCTTTCAACTCAGTAATACATTTTGGATGTGTACCTAGAGTTTAAAGCAGAAAAAACGGAACTTTTAGAATTTTTATTTTTTGACCAAAACGACAGCCCCAGGGGTTATAAACATGTTGATATGGTTGTGATTTTTTTCTGAGTGCGGTTTCAAAACCATGCACCAGAATCCACTTCTTTCAACTCAGTAATACATTTTGGATGTGTACCTAGAGTTTAAAGCAGCAAAAACGGAATTTTTAGAATTTTCATTTTTTGACCAAAACGACAGCCCCGGGGGTTATAAACATGTTGATATGGTTGTGATTTTTTTTCTGACTGCGGTTTCAAAACCATGCACCAGAATCCACTTCTTTCAACTCAGTAATACATTTTGGATGTGTACCTAGAGTTTAAAGCAGAAAAAACGGAACTTTTAGAATTTTCATTTTTTGACCAAAACGACAGCCCCGAGGGTTATAAACATGTTGATATGGATGTGATTTTTTTTCTGACTGCGGTTTCAAAACCATGCACCAGAATCCACTTCTTTCAACTCAGTAATACATTTTGGATGTGTACCTAGAGTTTAAAGCAGAAAAAACGGAACTTTTCGAATTTTCATTTTTTTACCAAAACGACAGCCCCGGGGGTTATAAACATGTTGATATGGTTGTGATTTTTTTTCTGACTTTGGTTTCAAAACCATGCACCAGAATCCACTTCTTTCAACTCAGTAATACATTTTGGATGTGTACCTAGAGTTTAAAGCAGAAAAAACGGAACTTTTAGAATTTTCATTTTTTGACCAAAACGACAGCCCCGGGGGTTATTAACATGTTGATATGGTTGTGATTTTTTTTCTGACTGTGGTTTCAAAACCATGCACCAGAATCCACTTCTTTCAACTCAGTAATACATTTTGGTTGTGTACCTAGAGTTTAAAGCAGAAAAAACTGAACTTTTAGAATTTTCATTTTTTGACCAAAACGACAGCCTCAGGGGTTATTAACATGTTGATATGGTTGTGATTTTTTTTCTGACTGCGGTTTCAAAACCATGCACCAGAATCCACTTCTTTCAACTCAGTAATACATTTTGGATGTGTACCTAGAGTTTAAAGCAGAAAAAACGGAACTTTTAGAATTTTCATTTTTTGACCAAAACGACAGCCCCGGGGGTTATAAACATGTTGATATGGTTGTGATTTTTTTCTGACTGCGGTTTCAAAACCATGCACCAGAATCCACTTCTTTCAACTCAGTAATACATTTTGGATGTGTACCTAGAGTTTAAAGCAGAAAAAACGGAAACTTTTAGAATTTTCATTTTTTGACCAAAACGACAGCCCCGGGGGTTATAAACATGTTGATATGGTTGTGATTTTTTTTCTGACTGCGGTTTCAAAACCATGCACCAGAATCCACTTCTTTCAACTCAGTAATACATTTTGGATGTGTACCTAGAGTTTAAAGCAGAAAAAACGGAACTTTTAGAATTTTCATTTTTTGACCAAAACGACAGCCCCGGGGGTTATTAACATGTTGATATGGTTGGGATTTTTTTCTGACTGCGGTTTCAAAACCATGCACCAGAATCCACTTCTTTCAACTCAGTAATACATTTTGGATGTGTACCTAGAGTTTAAAGCAGAAAAAACGGAACTTTTAGAATTTTTATTTTTTGACCAAAACGACAGCCCCGGGGGTTATAAACATGTTGATATGGTTGTGATTTTTTTCTGACTGCGGTTTCAAAACCATGCACCAGAATCCACTTCTTTCAACTCAGTAATACATTTTGGATGTGTACCTAGAGTTTAAAGCAGCAGAAACTGAACTTTTAGAATTTTCATTTTTTGACCAAAACGACAGCCCCGGGGGTTATAAACATGTTGATATGGATGTGATTTTTTTTCTGACTGCGGTTTCAAAACCATGCACCAGAATCCACTTCTTTCAACTCAGTAATACATTTTGGATGTGTACCTAGAGTTTAAAGCAAAAAAAACTGAACTTTTAGAATTTTCATTTTTTGACCAAAACGACAGCCCCGGGGGTTATAAACATGTTGATATGGATGTGATTTTTTTTCTGACTGCGGTTTCAAAACCATGCACCAGAATCCACTTCTTTCAACTCAGTAATACATTTTGGATGTGTACCTAGAGTTTAAAGCAGAAAAAACAGAACTTTTAGAATTTTCATTTTTTGACCAAAACGACAGCCCCGGGGGTTATAAACATGTTGATATGGTTGTGATTTTTTTTCTGACTGCGGTTTCAAAACCATGCACCAGAATCCACTTCTTTCAACTCAGTAATACATTTTGGATGTGTACCTAGAGTTTAAAGCAGAAAAAACGGAACTTTTAGAATTTTCATTTTTTGACCAAAACGACAGCCCCGGGGGTTATTAACAATTTGATATGGTTGTGATTTTTTTTCTGACTGCGGTTTCAAAACCATGCACCAGAATCCACTTTTTTCAACTCAGTAATACATTTTGGATGTGTACCTAGAGTTTAAAGCAGAAAAAACGGAACTTTTAGAATTTTCATTTTTTGACCAAAACGACAGCCCCGGGGGTTATAAAAATCTTGATAAGGTTGTGATTTTTTTCTGACTGCGGTTTCAAAACCATGCACCAGAATCCACTTCTTTCAACTCAGTAATACATTTTGGATGTGTACCTAGAGTTTAAAGCAGAAAAAACGGAAACTTTTTGAATTTTCATTTTTTGACCAAAACGACAGCCCCGGGGGTTATAAACATGTTGATATGGTTGTGATTTTTTTTCTGACTGCGGTTTCAAAAAAATGCACCAGAATCCACTTCTTTCAACTCAGTAATACATTTTGGATGTGTACCTAGAGTTTAAAGCAGAAAAAACGGAACTTTTAGAATTTTCATTTTTTGACCAAAACGACAGCCCCGGGGGTTATTAACATGTTGATATGGTTGTGATTTTTTTTCTGACTGCGGTTTCAAAACCATGCACCAGAATCCACTTCTTTCAACTCAGTAATACATTTTGGTTGTGTACCTAGAGTTTAAAGCAGAAAAAACTGAACTTTTAGAATTTTCATTTTTTGACCAAAACGACAGCCCCGGGGGTTATTAACATGTTGATATGGTTGTGATTTTTTTTCTGACTGCAGTTTCAAAACCATGCACCAGAATCCACTTCTTTCAACTCAGTAATACATTTTGGATGTGTACCTAGAGTTTAAAGCAGAAAAAACGGAACTTTTAGAATTTTTATTTTTTGACCAAAACGACAGCCCCGGGGGTTATAAACATGTTGATATGGTTGTGATTTTTTTCTGAGTGCGGTTTCAAAACCATGCACCAGAATCCACTTCTTTCAACTCAGTAATACATTTTGGATGTGTACCTAGAGTTTAAAGCAGCAAAAACGGAACTTTTAGAATTTTCATTTTTTGACCAAAACGACAGCCCCGGGGGTTATAAACATGTTGATATGGATGTGATTTTTTTCTGACTCGGTTTCAAAACCATGCACCAGAATCCACTTCTTTCAACTCAGTAATACATTTTGGATGTGTACCTAGAGTTTAAAGCAGAAAAAACGGAACTTTTAGAATTTTCATTTTTTGACCAAAACGACAGCCCCGGGGGTTATAAATATGTTGATATGGTTGTGATTTTGTTCTGACTGCGGTTTCAAAACCATGCACCAGAATCCACTTCTTTCAACTCAGTAATACATTTTGGATGTGTACCTAGAGTTTAAAGCAGAAAAAACGGAAACTTTTAGAATTTTCATTTTTTGACCAAAACGACAGCCCCGGGGGTTATAAACATGTTGATATGGTTGTGATTTTTTTTCTGACTGCGGTTTCAAAACCATGCACCAGAATCCACTTCTTTCAACTCAGTAATACATTTTGGATGTGTACCTAGAGTTTAAAGCAGAAAAAACGGAACTTTTAGAATTTTCATTTTTTGACCAAAACGACAGCCCCGGGGGTTATTAACATGTTGATATGGTTGGGATTTTTTTCTGACTGCGGTTTCAAAACCATGCACCAGAATCCACTTCTTTCAACTCAGTAATACATTTTGGATGTGTACCTAGAGTTTAAAGCAGAAAAAACGGAACTTTTAGAATTTTTATTTTTTGACCAAAACGACAGCCCCGGGGGTTATAAACATGTTGATATGGTTGTGATTTTTTTTCTGACTGCGGTTTCAAAACCATGCACCAGAATCCACTTCTTTCAACTCAGTAATACATTTTGGATGTGTACCTAGAGTTTAAAGCAGCAGAAACTGAACTTTTAGAATTTTCATTTTTTGACCAAAACGACAGCCCCGGGGGTTATAAACATGTTGATATGGATGTGATTTTTTTTCTGACTGCGGTTTCAAAACCATGCACCAGAATCCACTTCTTTCAACTCAGTAATACATTTTGGATGTGTACCTAGAGTTTAAAGCAGAAAAAACGGAACTTTTAGAATTTTCATTTTTTGACCAAAACGACAGCCCCGGGGGTTATAAACATGTTGATATGGTTGTGATTTTTTTTCTGACTGCGGTTTCAAAACCATGCACCAGAATCCACTTCTTTCAACTCAGTAATACATTTTGGATGTGTACCTAGAGTTTAAAGCAGAAAAAACGGAACTTTTAGAATTTTCATTTTTTGACCAAAACGACAGCCCCGGGGGTTATAAACATGTTGATATGGTTGGGATTTTTTTCTGACTGCGGTTTCAAAACCATGCACCAGAATCCACTTCTTTCAACTCAGTAATACATTTTGGATGTGTACCTAGAGTTTAAAGCAGAAAAAACGGAACTTTTAGAATTTTTATTTTTTGACCAAAACGACAGCCCCGGGGGTTATAAACATGTTGATATGGTTGTGATTTTTTTTCTGACTGCGGTTTCAAAACCATGCACCAGAATCCACTTCTTTCAACTCAGTAATACATTTTGGATGTGTACCTAGAGTTTAAAGCAGCAGAAACTGAACTTTTAGAATTTTCATTTTTTGACCAAAACGACAGCCCCGGGGGTTATAAACATGTTGATATGGATGTGATTTTTTTTCTGACTGCGGTTTCAAAACCATGCACCAGAATCCACTTCTTTCAACTCAGTAATACATTTTGGATGTGTACCTAGAGTTTAAAGCAGAAAAAACGGAACTTTTAGAATTTTCATTTTTTGACCAAAACGACAGCCCCGGGGGTTATAAACATGTTGATATGGTTGTGATTTTTTTTCTGACTGCGGTTTCAAAACCATGCACCAGAATCCACTTCTTTCAACTCAGTAATACATTTTGGATGTGTATCTAGAGTTTAAAGCAGAAAAAACGGAACTTTTAGAATTTTCATTTTTTGACCAAAACGACAGCCCCGGGGGTTATAAACATGTTGATATGGATGTGATTTTTTTCTGACTGCGGTTTCAAAACCATGCACCAGAATCCACTTCTTTCAACTCAGTAATACATTTTGGATGTGTACCTAGAGTTTAAAGCAGAAAAAATGGAACTTTTAGAATTTTAATTTTTTGACCAAAATGACAGCCCCGGGGGTTATAAACATGTTGATATGGATGTGATTTTTTTTTCTGACTGCGGTTTCAAAACCATGCACCAGAATCCACTTCTTTCAACTCAGTAATACATTTTGGATGTGTACCTAGAGTTTAAAACAGAAAAAACTGAACTTTTAGAATTTTCATTTTTTGACCAAAACGACAGCCCCGGGGGTTATAAACATGTTGATATGGTTGTGATTTTGTTTCTGACTGCGGTTTCAAAACCATGCACCAGAATCCACTTCTTTCAACTCAGTAATACATTTTGGATGTGTACCTAGAGTTTAAAGCAGAAAAAACGGAACTTTTAGAATTTTCATGTTTTGACCAAAACGACAGCCCCGGGGGTTATAAACATGTTGATATGGATGTGATTTTTTTTCTGA
Source organism: Crinia signifera (assembly GCF_055691185.1). Lineage (NCBI taxonomy): Eukaryota > Metazoa > Chordata > Amphibia > Anura > Myobatrachidae > Crinia > Crinia signifera. The sequence continues at coordinate 100,718 of NW_028142060.1, read as the reverse complement.
CTGCGGTTTCAAAACCATGCACCAGAATCCACTTCTTTCAACTCAGTAATACATTTTGGATGTGTACCTAGAGTTTAAAGCAGAAAAAACTGAACTTTTAGAATTTTCATTTTTTGACCAAAACGACAGCCCCGGGGGTTATAAACATGTTGATATGGTTGTGATTTTTTTTCTGACTGCGGTTTCAAAACTATGCACCAGAATCCACTTCTTTCAACTCAGTAAAACATTTTGGATGTGTACCTAGAGTTTAAAGCAGAAAAAACGGAACTTTTAGAATTTTCATTTTTTGACCAAAATGACAGCCCCGGGGGTTATAAACATGTTGATGTGGTTGTGATTTTTTTTCTGACTTTGGTTTCAAAACCATGCACCAGAATCCACTTCTTTCAACTCAGTAATACATTTTGGATGTGTACCTAGAGTTTAAAGCAGAAAAACATGAACTTTTAGAATTTTCATTTTTTGACCAAAACGACAGCCCCGGGGGTTATAAACATGTTGATATGGATGTGATTTTTTTTCTGACTGCGGTTTCAAAACCATGCACCAGAATCCACTTCTTTCAACTCAGTAATACATTTTGGATGTGTACCTAGAGTTTAAAGCAGAAAAAACAGAACTTTTAGAATTTTCATTTTTTGACCAAAACGACAGCCCCGGGGGTTATAAACATGTTGATATGGTTGTGATTTTTTTTCTGACTGCGGTTTCAAAACCATGCACCAGAATCCACTTCTTTCAACTCAGTAATACATTTTGGATGTGTACCTAGAGTTTAAAGCAGAAAAAACGGAACTTTTAGAATTTTCATTTTTTGACCAAAACGACAGCCCCGGGGGTTATTAACAATTTGATATGGTTGTGATTTTTTTTCTGACTGCGGTTTCAAAACCATGCACCAGAATCCACTTTTTTCAACTCAGTAATACATTTTGGATGTGTACCTAGAGTTTAAAGCAGAAAAAACGGAACTTTTAGAATTTTCATTTTTTGACCAAAACGACAGCCCCGGGGGTTATAAAAATCTTGATAAGGTTGTGATTTTTTTCTGACTGCGATTTCAAAACCATGCACCAGAATCCACTTCTTTCAACTCAGTAATACATTTTGGATGTGTACCTAGAGTTTAAAGCAGAAAAAACGGAACTTTTAGAATTTTCATTTTTTGACCAAAACGACAGCCCCGGGGGTTATAAACATGTTGATATGGATGTGATTTTTTTTCTGACTGCGGTTTCAAAACCATGCACCAGAATCCACTTCTTTCAACTCAGTAATACATTTTGGATGTGTACCTAGAGTTTAAAGCAGAAAAAACTGAACTTTTAGAATTTTCATTTTTTGACCAAAACGACAGCCCCGGGGGTTATAAACATGTTGATATGGTTGTGATTTTTTTTCTGACTGCGGTTTCAAAACTATGCACCAGAATCCACTTCTTTCAACTCAGTAAAACATTTTGGATGTGTACCTAGAGTTTAAAGCAGAAAAAACGGAACTTTTAGAATTTTCATTTTTTGACCAAAATGACAGCCCCGGGGGTTATAAACATGTTGATGTGGTTGTGATTTTTTTTCTGACTTTGGTTTCAAAACCATGCACCAGAATCCACTTCTTTCAACTCAGTAATACATTTTGGATGTGTACCTAGAGTTTAAAGCAGAAAAACATGAACTTTTAGAATTTTCATTTTTTGACCAAAACGACAGCCCCGGGGGTTATAAACATGTTGATATGGATGTGATTTTTTTTCTGACTGCGGTTTCAAAACCATGCACCAGAATCCACTTCTTTCAACTCAGTAATACATTTTGGATGTGTACCTAGAGTTTAAAGCAGAAAAAACAGAACTTTTAGAATTTTCATTTTTTGACCAAAACGACAGCCCCGGGGGTTATAAACATGTTGATATGGTTGTGATTTTTTTTCTGACTGCGGTTTCAAAACCATGCACCAGAATCCACTTCTTTCAACTCAGTAATACATTTTGGATGTGTACCTAGAGTTTAAAGCAGAAAAAACGGAACTTTTAGAATTTTCATTTTTTGACCAAAACGACAGCCCCGGGGGTTATTAACAATTTGATATGGTTGTGATTTTTTTTCTGACTGCGGTTTCAAAACCATGCACCAGAATCCACTTTTTTCAACTCAGTAATACATTTTGGATGTGTACCTAGAGTTTAAAGCAGAAAAAACGGAACTTTTAGAATTTTCATTTTTTGACCAAAACGACAGCCCCGGGGGGTTATAAAAATCTTGATAAGGTTGTGATTTTTTTCTGACTGCGATTTCAAAACCATGCACCAGAATCCACTTCTTTCAACTCAGTAATACATTTTGGATGTGTACCTAGAGTTTAAAGCAGAAAAAACGGAACTTTTAGAATTTTCATTTTTTGACCAAAACGACAGCCCCGGGGGTTATAAACATGTTGATATGGTTGTGATTTTTTTCTGACTGCGGTTTCAAAACCATGCACCAGAATCCACTTCTTTCAACTCAGTAATACATTTTGGATGTGTACCTAGAGTTTAAAGCAGAAAAAACGGAAACTTTTCGAATTTTCATTTTTTGACCAAAACGACAGCCCCGGGGGTTATAAACATGTTGATATGGTTGTGATTTTTTTTCTGACTGCGGTTTCAAAAAAATGCACCAGAATCCACTTCTTTCAACTCAGTAATACATTTTGGATGTGTACCTAGAGTTTAAAGCAGAAAAAACGGAACTTTTAGAATTTTTATTTTTTGACCAAAACGACAGCCCCGGGGGTTATAAACATGTTGATATGGTTGTGATTTTTTTCTGACTGCGGTTTCAAAACCATGCACCAGAATCCACTTCTTTCAACTCAGTAATACATTTTGGATGTGTACCTAGAGTTTAAAGCAGCAAAAACTGAACTTTTAGAATTTTCATTTTTTGACCAAAACGACAGCCCCGGGGGTTATAAACATGTTGATATGGTTGTGATTTTTTTCTGACTGCGGTTTCAAAACCATGCACCAGAATCCACTTCTTTCAACTCAGTAATACATTTTGGATGTGTACCTAGAGTTTAAAGCAGAAAAAACGGAAACTTTTAGAATTTTCATTTTTTGATCAAAACGACAGCCCCGGGGGTTATAAACATGTTGATATGGTTGTGATTTTTTTTTCTGACTGCGGTTTCAAAACCATGCACCAGAATCCACTTCTTTCAACTCAGTAATACATTTTGGATGTGTACCTAGAGTTTAAAGCAGAAAAAACTGAACTTTTAGAATTTTCATTTTTTGACCAAAACGACAGCCCGGGGGGTTATAAACATGTTGATATGGATGTGATTTTTTTTCTGACTGCGGTTTCAAAACCATGCACCAGAATCCACTTCTTTCAACTCAGTAATACATTTTGGATGTGTACCTAGAGTTTAAAGCAGAAAAAACGGAACTTTTAGAATTTTCATTTTTTGACCAAAACGACAGCCCCGGGGGTTATTAACATGTTGATATGGTTGGGATTTTTTTTCTGACTGCGGTTTCAAAACCATGCACCAGAATCCACTTCTTTCAACTCAGTAATACATTTTGGATGTGTACCTAGAGTTTAAAGCAGAAAAAACGGAACTTTTAGAATTTTTATTTTTTGACCAAAACGACAGCCCCGGGGGTTATAAACATGTTGATATGGTTGTGATTTTTTTCTGACTGCGGTTTCAAAACCATGCACCAGAATCCACTTCTTTCAACTCAGTAATACATTTTGGATGTGTACCTAGAGTTTAAAGCAGCAAAAACTGAACTTTTAGAATTTTCATTTTTTGACCAAAACGACAGCCCCGGGGGTTATAAACATGTTGATATGGTTGTGATTTTTTTCTGACTGCGGTTTCAAAACCATGCACCAGAATCCACTTCTTTCAACTCAGTAATACATTTTGGATGTGTACCTAGAGTTTAAAGCAGAAAAAACGGAAACTTTTAGAATTTTCATTTTTTGATCAAAACGACAGCCCCGGGGGTTATAAACATGTTGATATGGTTGTGATTTTTTTTTCTGACTGCGGTTTCAAAACCATGCACCAGAATCCACTTCTTTCAACTCAGTAATACATTTTGGATGTGTACCTAGAGTTTAAAGCAGAAAAAACTGAACTTTTAGAATTTTCATTTTTTGACCAAAACGACAGCCCGGGGGATTATAAACATGTTGATATGGATGTGATTTTTTTTCTGACTGCAGTTTCAAAACCATGCACCAGAATCCACTTCTTTCAACTCAGTAATACATTTTGGATGTGTACCTAGAGTTTAAAGCAGAAAAAATTGAACTTTTAGAATTTTCATTTTTTGACCAAAACAACAGCCCCGGGGGTTATAAACATGTTGATATGGTTGTGATTTTTTTTTCTGACTGCGGTTTCAAAACCATGCACCAGAATCCACTTCTTTCAACTCAGTAATACATTTTGGATGTGTACCTAGAGTTTAAAGCAGAAAAAACGGAACTTTTAGAATTTTAATTTTTTGACCAAAACGACAGCCCCGGGGGTTATAAACATGTTGATATGGATGTGATTTTTTTTCTGACTGCGGTTTCAAAACCATGCACCAGAATCCACTTCTTTCAACTCAGTAATACATTTTGGATGTGTACCTAGAGTTTAAAGCAGAAAAAACGGAACTTTTAGAATTTTCATTTTTTGACTAAAACGACAGCCCCGGGGGTTATAAACATGTTGATATGGTTGTGATTTTTTTTCTGACTGCGGTTTCAAAACCATGCACCAGAATCCACTTCTTTCAACTCAGTAATACATTTTGGATGTGTACCTAGAGTTTAAAGCAGAAAAAACGGAACTTTTAGAATTTTCATGTTTTGACCAAAACGACAGCCCCGGGGGTTATAAACATGTTGATATGGATGTGATTTTTTTTCTGACTGCGGTTTCAAAACCATGCACCAGAATCCACTTCTTTCAACTCAGTAATACATTTTGGATGTGTACCTAGAGTTTAAAGCAGAAAAAACTGAACTTTTAGAATTTTCATTTTTTGACCAAAACGACAGCCCCGGGGGTTATAAACATGTTGATATGGTTGTGATTTTTTTTTCTGACTGCGGTTTCAAAACTATGCACCAGAATCCACTTCTTTCAACTCAGTAATACATTTTGGATGTGTACCTAGAGTTTAAAGCAGAAAAAACGGAACTTTTAGAATTTTCATTTTTTGACCAAAATGACAGCCCCGGGGGTTATAAACATGTTGATGTGGTTGTGATTTTTTTTCTGACTGCGGTTTCAAAACCATGCACCAGAATCCACTTCTTTCAACTCAGTAATACATTTTGGATGTGTACCTAGAGTTTAAAGCAGAAAAACATGAACTTTTAGAATTTTCATTTTTTGACCAAAACGACAGCCCCGGGGGTTATAAACATGTTGATATGGATGTGATTTTTTTTCTGACTGCGGTTTCAAAACCATGCACCAGAATCCACTTCTTTCAACTCAGTAATACATTTTGGATGTGTACCTAGAGTTTAAAGCAGAAAAAACAGAACTTTTAGAATTTTAATTTTTTGACCAAAACGACAGCCCCGGGGGTTATAAACATGTTGATATGGTTGTGATTTTTTTTCTGACTGCGGTTTCAAAACCATGCACCAGAATCCACTTCTTTCAACTCAGTAATACATTTTGGATGTGTACCTAGAGTTTAAAGCAGAAAAAACTGAACTTTTAGAATTTTCATTTTTTGACCAAAACGACAGCCCCGGGGGTTATTAACATGTTGATATGGTTGTGATTTTTTTTCTGACTGCGGTTTCAAAACCATGCACCAGAACCCACTTCTTTCAACTCAGTAATACATTTTGGTTGTGTACCTAGAGTTTAAAGCAGAAAAAACTGAACTTTTAGAATTTTCATTTTTTGACCAAAACGACAGCCCCGGGGGTTATTAACATGTTGATATGGTTGTGATTTTTTTTCTGACTGCGGTTTCAAAACCATGCACCAGAATCCACTTCTTTCAACTCAGTAATACATTTTGGATGTGTACCTAGAGTTTAAAGCAGAAAAAACTGAACTTTTAGAATTTTTATTTTTTGACCAAAACGACAGCCCCGGGGGTTATAAACATGTTGATATGGTTGTGATTTTTTTCTGAGTGCGGTTTCAAAACCATGCACCAGAATCCACTTCTTTCAACTCAGTAATACATTTTGGATGTGTACCTAGAGTTTAAAGCAGCAAAAACGGAACTTTTAGAATTTTCATTTTTTGACCAAAACGACAGCCCCGGGGGTTATAAACATGTTGATATGGATGTGATTTTTTTTCTGACTGCGGTATCAAAACCATGCACCAGAATCCACTTCTTTCAATTCAGTAATACATTTTGGATGTGTACCTACAGTTTAAAGCAGAAAAAACTGAACTTTTAGAATTTTCATTTTTTGACCAAAACGACAGCCCCGGGGGTTATAAACATGTTGATATGGTTGTGATTTTTTTCTGACTTTGGTTTCAAAACCATGCACCAGAATCCACTTCTTTCAACTCAGTAATACATTTTGGATGTGTACCTAGAGTTTAAAGCAGAAAAAACGGAACTTTTAGAATTTTCATTTTTTGACCAAAACGACAGCCCCGGGGGTTATTAACATGTTGATATGGTTGTGATTTTTTTTCTGACTGCGGTTTCAAAACCATGCACCAGAATCCACTTCTTTCAACTCAGTAATACATTTTGGTTGTGTACCTAGAGTTTAAAGCAGAAAAAACTGAACTTTTAGAATTTTCATTTTTTGACCAAAACGACAGCCTCAGGGGTTATTAACATGTTGATATGGTTGTGATTTTTTTTCTGACTGCGGTTTCAAAACCATGCACCAGAATCCACTTCTTTCAACTCAGTAATACATTTTGGATGTGTACCTAGAGTTTAAAGCAGAAAAAACGGAACTTTTAGAATTTTTATTTTTTGACCAAAACGACAGCCCCAGGGGTTATAAACATGTTGATATGGTTGTGATTTTTTTCTGAGTGCGGTTTCAAAACCATGCACCAGAATCCACTTCTTTCAACTCAGTAATACATTTTGGATGTGTACCTAGAGTTTAAAGCAGCAAAAACGGAATTTTTAGAATTTTCATTTTTTGACCAAAACGACAGCCCCGGGGGTTATAAACATGTTGATATGGTTGTGATTTTTTTTCTGACTGCGGTTTCAAAACCATGCACCAGAATCCACTTCTTTCAACTCAGTAATACATTTTGGATGTGTACCTAGAGTTTAAAGCAGAAAAAACGGAACTTTTAGAATTTTCATTTTTTGACCAAAACGACAGCCCCGAGGGTTATAAACATGTTGATATGGATGTGATTTTTTTTCTGACTGCGGTTTCAAAACCATGCACCAGAATCAACTTCTTTCAACTCAGTAATACATTTTGGATGTGTACCTAGAGTTTAAAGCAGAAAAAACGGAACTTTTCGAATTTTCATTTTTTTACCAAAACGACAGCCCCGGGGGTTATAAACATGTTGATATGGTTGTGATTTTTTTTCTGACTTTGGTTTCAAAACCATGCACCAGAATCCACTTCTTTCAACTCAGTAATACATTTTGGATGTGTACCTAGAGTTTAAAGCAGAAAAAAACGGAACTTTTAGAATTTTCATTTTTTGACCAAAACGACAGCCCCGGGGATTATTAACATGTTGATATGGTTGTGATTTTTTTTCTGACTGTGGTTTCAAAACCATGCACCAGAATCCACTTCTTTCAACTCAGTAATACATTTTGGTTGTGTACCTAGAGTTTAAAGCAGAAAAAACTGAACTTTTAGAATTTTTATTTTTTGACCAAAACGACAGCCCCAGGGGTTATTAACATGTTGATATGGTTGTGATTTTTTTTCTGACTGCGGTATCAAAACCATGCACCAGAATCCACTTCTTTCAATTCAGTAATACATTTTGGATGTGTACCTACAGTTTAAAGCAGAAAAAACTGAACTTTTAGAATTTTCATTTTTTGACCAAAACGACAGCCCCGGGGGTTATAAACATGTTGATATGGTTGTGATTTTTTTCTGACTTTGGTTTCAAAACCATGCACCAGAATCCACTTCTTTCAACTCAGTAATACATTTTGGATGTGTACCTAGAGTTTAAAGCAGAAAAAACGGAACTTTTAGAATTTTCATTTTTTGACCAAAACGACAGCCCCGAGGGTTATTAACATGTTGATATGGTTGTGATTTTTTTTCTGACTGCGGTTTCAAAACCATGCACCAGAATCCACTTCTTTCAACTCAGTAATACATTTTGGTTGTGTACCTAGAGTTTAAAGCAGAAAAAACTGAACTTTTAGAATTTTCATTTTTTGACCAAAACGACAGCCTCAGGGGTTATTAACATGTTGATATGGTTGTGATTTTTTTTCTGACTGCGGTTTCAAAACCATGCACCAGAATCCACTTCTTTCAACTCAGTAATACATTTTGGATGTGTACCTAGAGTTTAAAGCAGAAAAAACGGAACTTTTAGAATTTTTATTTTTTGACCAAAACGACAGCCCCAGGGGTTATAAACATGTTGATATGGTTGTGATTTTTTTCTGAGTGCGGTTTCAAAACCATGCACCAGAATCCACTTCTTTCAACTCAGTAATACATTTTGGATGTGTACCTAGAGTTTAAAGCAGCAAAAACGGAATTTTTAGAATTTTCATTTTTTGACCAAAACGACAGCCCCGGGGGTTATAAACATGTTGATATGGTTGTGATTTTTTTTCTGACTGCGGTTTCAAAACCATGCACCAGAATCCACTTCTTTCAACTCAGTAATACATTTTGGATGTGTACCTAGAGTTTAAAGCAGAAAAAACGGAACTTTTAGAATTTTCATTTTTTGACCAAAACGACAGCCCCGAGGGTTATAAACATGTTGATATGGATGTGATTTTTTTTCTGACTGCGGTTTCAAAACCATGCACCAGAATCCACTTCTTTCAACTCAGTAATACATTTTGGATGTGTACCTAGAGTTTAAAGCAGAAAAAACGGAACTTTTAGAATTTTTATTTTTTGACCAAAACGACAGCCCCAGGGGTTATTAACATGTTGATATGGTTGTGATTTTTTTTCTGACTGCGGTATCAAAACCATGCACCAGAATCCACTTCTTTCAATTCAGTAATACATTTTGGATGTGTACCTACAGTTTAAAGCAGAAAAAACTGAACTTTTAGAATTTTCATTTTTTGACCAAAACGACAGCCCCGGGGGTTATAAACATGTTGATATGGTTGTGATTTTTTTCTGACTTTGGTTTCAAAACCATGCACCAGAATCCACTTCTTTCAACTCAGTAATACATTTTGGATGTGTACCTAGAGTTTAAAGCAGAAAAAACGGAACTTTTAGAATTTTCATTTTTTGACCAAAACGACAGCCCCGGGGGTTATTAACATGTTGATATGGTTGTGATTTTTTTTCTGACTGCGGTTTCAAAACCATGCACCAGAATCCACTTCTTTCAACTCAGTAATACATTTTGGTTGTGTACCTAGAGTTTAAAGCAGAAAAAACTGAACTTTTAGAATTTTCATTTTTTGACCAAAACGACAGCCTCAGGGGTTATTAACATGTTGATATGGTTGTGATTTTTTTTCTGACTGCGGTTTCAAAACCATGCACCAGAATCCACTTCTTTCAACTCAGTAATACATTTTGGATGTGTACCTAGAGTTTAAAGCAGAAAAAACGGAACTTTTAGAATTTTTATTTTTTGACCAAAACGACAGCCCCAGGGGTTATAAACATGTTGATATGGTTGTGATTTTTTTCTGAGTGCGGTTTCAAAACCATGCACCAGAATCCACTTCTTTCAACTCAGTAATACATTTTGGATGTGTACCTAGAGTTTAAAGCAGCAAAAACGGAATTTTTAGAATTTTCATTTTTTGACCAAAACGACAGCCCCGGGGGTTATAAACATGTTGATATGGTTGTGATTTTTTTTCTGACTGCGGTTTCAAAACCATGCACCAGAATCCACTTCTTTCAACTCAGTAATACATTTTGGATGTGTACCTAGAGTTTAAAGCAGAAAAAACGGAACTTTTAGAATTTTCATTTTTTGACCAAAACGACAGCCCCGAGGGTTATAAACATGTTGATATGGATGTGATTTTTTTTCTGACTGCGGTTTCAAAACCATGCACCAGAATCCACTTCTTTCAACTCAGTAATACATTTTGGATGTGTACCTAGAGTTTAAAGCAGAAAAAACGGAACTTTTCGAATTTTCATTTTTTTACCAAAACGACAGCCCCGGGGGTTATAAACATGTTGATATGGTTGTGATTTTTTTTCTGACTTTGGTTTCAAAACCATGCACCAGAATCCACTTCTTTCAACTCAGTAATACATTTTGGATGTGTACCTAGAGTTTAAAGCAGAAAAAACGGAACTTTTAGAATTTTCATTTTTTGACCAAAACGACAGCCCCGGGGGTTATTAACATGTTGATATGGTTGTGATTTTTTTTCTGACTGTGGTTTCAAAACCATGCACCAGAATCCACTTCTTTCAACTCAGTAATACATTTTGGTTGTGTACCTAGAGTTTAAAGCAGAAAAAACTGAACTTTTAGAATTTTCATTTTTTGACCAAAACGACAGCCTCAGGGGTTATTAACATGTTGATATGGTTGTGATTTTTTTTCTGACTGCGGTTTCAAAACCATGCACCAGAATCCACTTCTTTCAACTCAGTAATACATTTTGGATGTGTACCTAGAGTTTAAAGCAGAAAAAACTGAACTTTTAGAATTTTTATTTTTTGACCAAAACGACAGCCCCAGGGGTTATAAACATGTTGATATGGTTGTGATTTTTTTCTGAGTGCGGTTTCAAAACCATGCACCAGAATCCACTTCTTTCAACTCAGTAATACATTTTGGATGTGTACCTAGAGTTTAAAGCAGCAAAAACGGAACTTTTAGAATTTTCATTTTTTGACCAAAACGACAGCCCCGGGGGTTATAAACATGTTGATATGGATGTGATTTTTTTTCTGACTGCGGTTTCAAAACGATGCACCAGAATCCACTTCTTTCAACTCAGTAATACATTTTGGATGTGTACCTAGAGTTTAAAGCAGAAAAAACGGAACTTTTAGAATTTTCATTTTTTGACCAAAACGACAGCCCCGGGGGTTATAAACATGTTGATATGGTTGTGATTTTTTTCTGACTGCGGTTTCAAAACCATGCACCAGAATCCACTTCTTTCAACTCAGTAATACATTTTGGATGTGTACCTAGAGTTTAAAGCAGAAAAAACGGAAACTTTTAGAATTTTCATTTTTTGACCAAAACGACAGCCCCGGGGGTTATAAACATGTTGATATGGTTGTGATTTTTTTCTGACTTTGGTTTCAAAACCATGCACCAGAATCCACTTCTTTCAACTCAGTAATACATTTTGGATGTGTACCTAGAGTTTAAAGCAGAAAAAACGGAACTTTTAGAATTTTCATTTTTTGACCAAAACGACAGCCCCGGGGGTTATTAACATGTTGATATGGTTGTGATTTTTTTTCTGACTGCGGTTTCAAAACCATGCACCAGAATCCACTTCTTTCAACTCAGTAATACATTTTGGTTGTGTACCTAGAGTTTAAAGCAGAAAAAACGGAACTTTTAGAATTTTCATTTTTTGACCAAAACGACAGCCTCAGGGGTTATTAACATGTTGATATGGTTGTGATTTTTTTTCTGACTGCGGTTTCAAAACCATGCACCAGAATCCACTTCTTTCAACTCAGTAATACATTTTGGATGTGTACCTAGAGTTTAAAGCAGAAAAAACGGAACTTTTAGAATTTTTATTTTTTGACCAAAACGACAGCCCCAGGGGTTATAAACATGTTGATATGGTTGTGATTTTTTTCTGAGTGCGGTTTCAAAACCATGCACCAGAATCCACTTCTTTCAACTCAGTAATACATTTTGGATGTGTACCTAGAGTTTAAAGCAGAAAAAACGGAACTTTTAGAATTTTCATTTTTTGACCAAAACGACAGCCCCGAGGGTTATAAACATGTTGATATGGATGTGATTTTTTTTCTGACTGCGGTTTCAAAACCATGCACCAGAATCCACTTCTTTCAACTCAGTAATACATTTTGGATGTGTACCTAGAGTTTAAAGCAGAAAAAACGGAACTTTTCGAATTTTCATTTTTTTACCAAAACGACAGCCCCGGGGGTTATAAACATGTTGATATGGTTGTGATTTTTTTTCTGACTTTGGTTTCAAAACCATGCACCAGAATCCACTTCTTTCAACTCAGTAATACATTTTGGATGTGTACCTAGAGTTTAAAGCAGAAAAAACGGAACTTTTAGAATTTTCATTTTTTGACCAAAACGACAGCCCCGGGGGTTATTAACATGTTGATATGGTTGTGATTTTTTTTCTGACTGTGGTTTCAAAACCATGCACCAGAATCCACTTCTTTCAACTCAGTAATACATTTTGGTTGTGTACCTAGAGTTTAAAGCAGAAAAAACTGAACTTTTAGAATTTTCATTTTTTGACCAAAACGACAGCCTCAGGGGTTATTAACATGTTGATATGGTTGTGATTTTTTTTCTGACTGCGGTTTCAAAACCATGCACCAGAATCCACTTCTTTCAACTCAGTAATACATTTTGGATGTGTACCTAGAGTTTAAAGCAGAAAAAACTGAACTTTTAGAATTTTTATTTTTTGACCAAAACGACAGCCCCAGGGGTTATTAACATGTTGATATGGTTGTGATTTTTTTTCTGACTGCGGTATCAAAACCATGCACCAGAATCCACTTCTTTCAATTCAGTAATACATTTTGGATGTGTACCTACAGTTTAAAGCAGAAAAAACTGAACTTTTAGAATTTTCATTTTTTGACCAAAACGACAGCCCCGGGGGTTATAAACATGTTGATATGGTTGTGATTTTTTTCTGACTTTGGTTTCAAAACCATGCACCAGAATCCACTTCTTTCAACTCAGTAATACATTTTGGATGTGTACCTAGAGTTTAAAGCAGAAAAAACGGAACTTTTAGAATTTTCATTTTTTGACCAAAACGACAGCCCCGGGGGTTATTAACATGTTGATATGGTTGTGATTTTTTTTCTGACTGTGGTTTCAAAACCATGCACCAGAATCCACTTCTTTCAACTCAGTAATACATTTTGGTTGTGTACCTAGAGTTTAAAGCAGAAAAAACTGAACTTTTAGAATTTTCATTTTTTGACCAAAACGACAGCCTCAGGGGTTATTAACATGTTGATATGGTTGTGATTTTTTTTCTGACTGCGGTTTCAAAACCATGCACCAGAATCCACTTCTTTCAACTCAGTAATACATTTTGGATGTGTACCTAGAGTTTAAAGCAGAAAAAACTGAACTTTTAGAATTTTTATTTTTTGACCAAAACGACAGCCCCAGGGGTTATAAACATGTTGATATGGTTGTGATTTTTTTCTGAGTGCGGTTTCAAAACCATGCACCAGAATCCACTTCTTTCAACTCAGTAATACATTTTGGATGTGTACCTAGAGTTTAAAGCAGCAAAAACGGAACTTTTAGAATTTTCATTTTTTGACCAAAACGACAGCCCCGGGGGTTATAAACATGTTGATATGGATGTGATTTTTTTTCTGACTGCGGTTTCAAAACGATGCACCAGAATCCACTTCTTTCAACTCAGTAATACATTTTGGATGTGTACCTAGAGTTTAAAGCAGAAAAAACGGAACTTTTAGAATTTTCATTTTTTGACCAAAACGACAGCCCCGGGGGTTATAAACATGTTGATATGGTTGTGATTTTTTTCTGACTGCGGTTTCAAAACCATGCACCAGAATCCACTTCTTTCAACTCAGTAATACATTTTGGATGTGTACCTAGAGTTTAAAGCAGAAAAAACGGAAACTTTTAGAATTTTCATTTTTTGACCAAAACGACAGCCCCGGGGGTTATAAACATGTTGATATGGTTGTGATTTTTTTTCTGACTGCGGTTTCAAAACCATGCACCAGAATCTACTTCTTTCAACTCAGTAATACATTTTGGATGTGTACCTAGAGTTTAAAGCAGAAAAAACGGAACTTTTAGAATTTTCATTTTTTGACCAAAACGACAGCCCCGGGGGTTATAAACATGTTGATATGGATGTGATTTTTTTTCTGACTGCGGTTTCAAAACCATGCACCAGAATCCACTTCTTTCAACTCAGTAATACATTTTGGATGTGTACCTAGAGTTTAAAGCAGAAAAAACGGAACTTTTCGAATTTTCATATTTTTACCAAAACGACAGCCCCGGGGGTTATTAACATGTTGATATGGTTGTGATTTTTTTTCTGACTGTGGTTTCAAAACCATGCACCAGAATCCACTTCTTTCAACTCAGTAATACATTTTGGTTGTGTACCTAGAGTTTAAAGCAGAAAAAACTGAACTTTTAGAATTTTCATTTTTTGACCAAAACGACAGCCTCAGGGGTTATTAACATGTTGATATGGTTGTGATTTTTTTTCTGACTGCGGTTTCAAAACCATGCACCAGAATCCACTTCTTTCAACTCAGTAATACATTTTGGATGTGTACCTAGAGTTTAAAGCAGAAAAAACGGAACTTTTAGAATTTTTATTTTTTGACCAAAACGACAGCCCCAGGGGTTATAAACATGTTGATATGGTTGTGATTTTTTTCTGAGTGCGGTTTCAAAACCATGCACCAGAATCCACTTCTTTCAACTCAGTAATACATTTTGGATGTGTACCTAGAGTTTAAAGCAGCAAAAACGGAACTTTTAGAATTTTCATTTTTTGACCAAAACGACAGCCCCGGGGGTTATAAACATGTTGATATGGATGTGATTTTTTTTCTGACTGCGGTTTCAAAACGATGCACCAGAATCCACTTCTTTCAACTCAGTAATACATTTTGGATGTGTACCTAGAGTTTAAAGCAGAAAAAACAGAACTTTTAGAATTTTCATTTTTTGACCAAAACGACAGCCCCGGAGGTTATAAACATGTTGATATGGTTGTGATTTTTTTCTGACTGCGGTTTCAAAACCATGCACCAGAATCCACTTCTTTCAACTCAGTAATACATTTTGGATGTGTACCTAGAGTTTAAAGCAGAAAAAACGGAAACTTTTAGAATTTTCATTTTTTGACCAAAACGACAGCACCGGGGGTTATAAACATGTTGATATGGATGTGATTTTTTTTCTGACTGCGGTTTCAAAACCATGCACCAGAATCCACTTCTTTCAACTCAGTAATACATTTTGGATGTGTACCTAGAGTTTAAAGCAGAAAAAACGGAACTTTTCGAATTTTCATTTTTTTACCAAAACGACAGCCCCGGGGGTTATAAACATGTTGATATGGTTGTGATTTTTTTTCTGACTTTGGTTTCAAAACCATGCACCAGAATCCACTTCTTTCAACTCAGTAATACATTTTGGATGTGTACCTAGAGTTTAAAGCAGAAAAAACGGAACTTTTAGAATTTTCATTTTTTGACCAAAACGACAGCCCCGGGGGTTATTAACATGTTGATATGGTTGTGATTTTTTTTCTGACTGTGGTTTCAAAACCATGCACCAGAATCCACTTCTTTCAACTCAGTAATACATTTTGGTTGTGTACCTAGAGTTTAAAGCAGAAAAAACTGAACTTTTAGAATTTTCATTTTTTGACCAAAACGACAGCCTCAGGGGTTATTAACATGTTGATATGGTTGTGATTTTTTTTCTGACTGCGGTTTCAAAACCATGCACCAGAATCCACTTCTTTCAACTCAGTAATACATTTTGGATGTGTACCTAGAGTTTAAAGCAGAAAAAACTGAACTTTTAGAATTTTTATTTTTTGACCAAAACGACAGCCCCAGGGGTTATAAACATGTTGATATGGTTGTGATTTTTTTCTGAGTGCGGTTTCAAAACCATGCACCAGAATCCACTTCTTTCAACTCAGTAATACATTTTGGATGTGTACCTAGAGTTTAAAGCAGCAAAAATGGAACTTTTAGAATTTTCATTTTTTGACCAAAACGACAGCCCCGGGGGTTATAAACATGTTGATATGGATGTGATTTTTTTTCTGACTGCGGTTTCAAAACGATGCACCAGAATCCACTTCTTTCAACTCAGTAATACATTTTGGATGTGTACCTAGAGTTTAAAGCAGAAAAAACGGAACTTTTAGAATTTTCATTTTTTGACCAAAACGACAGCCCCGGGGGTTATAAACATGTTGATATGGTTGTGATTTTTTTCTGACTGCGGTTTCAAAACCATGCACCAGAATCCACTTCTTTCAACTCAGTAATACATTTTGGATGTGTACCTAGAGTTTAAAGCAGAAAAAACGGAAACGTTTAGAATTTTCATTTTTTGACCAAAACGACAGCCCCGGGGGTTATAAACATGTTGATATGGTTGTGATTTTTTTTCTGACTGCGGTTTCAAAACGATGCACCAGAATCCACTTCTTTCAACTCAGTAATACATTTTGGATGTGTACCTAGAGTTTAAAGCAGAAAAAACTGAACTTTTAGAATTTTTATTTTTTGACCAAAACGACAGCCCCAGGGGTTATAAACATGTTGATATGGTTGTGATTTTTTTCTGAGTGCGGTTTCAAAACCATGCACCAGAATCCACTTCTTTCAACTCAGTAATACATTTTGGATGTGTACCTAGAGTTTAAAGCAGCAAAAATGGAACTTTTAGAATTTTCATTTTTTGACCAAAACGACAGCCCCGGGGGTTATAAACATGTTGATATGGATGTGATTTTTTTTCTGACTGCGGTTTCAAAACGATGCACCAGAATCCACTTCTTTCAACTCAGTAATACATTTTGGATGTGTACCTAGAGTTTAAAGCAGAAAAAACGGAACTTTTAGAATTTTCATTTTTTGACCAAAACGACAGCCCCGGGGGTTATAAACATGTTGATATGGTTGTGATTTTTTTCTGACTGCGGTTTCAAAACCATGCACCAGAATCCACTTCTTTCAACTCAGTAATACATTTTGGATGTGTACCTAGAGTTTAAAGCAGAAAAAACGGAAACGTTTAGAATTTTCATTTTTTGACCAAAACGACAGCCCCGGGGGTTATAAACATGTTGATATGGTTGTGATTTTTTTTCTGACTGCGGTTTCAAAACCATGCACCAGAATCCACTTCTTTCAACTCAGTAATACATTTTGGATGTGTACCTAGAGTTTAAAGCAGAAAAAACGGAACTTTTAGAATTTTCATTTTTTGACCAAAACGACAGCCCCGGGGGTTATTAACATGTTGATATGGTTGTGATTTTTTTTCTGACTGTGGTTTCAAAACCATGCACCAGAATCCACTTCTTTCAACTCAGTAATACATTTTGGTTGTGTACCTAGAGTTTAAAGCAGAAAAAACTGAACTTTTAGAATTTTCATTTTTTGACCAAAACGACAGCCTCAGGGGTTATTAACATGTTGATATGGTTGTGATTTTTTTTCTGACTGCGGTTTCAAAACCATGCACCAGAATCCACTTCTTTCAACTCAGTAATACATTTTGGATGTGTACCTAGAGTTTAAAGCAGAAAAAACTGAACTTTTAGAATTTTTATTTTTTGACCAAAACGACAGCCCCAGGGGTTATAAACATGTTGATATGGTTGTGATTTTTTTCTGAGTGCGGTTTCAAAACCATGCACCAGAATCCACTTCTTTCAACTCAGTAATACATTTTGGATGTGTACCTAGAGTTTAAAGCAGCAAAAATGGAACTTTTAGAATTTTCATTTTTTGACCAAAACGACAGCCCCGGGGGTTATAAACATGTTGATATGGATGTGATTTTTTTTCTGACTGCGGTTTCAAAACGATGCACCAGAATCCACTTCTTTCAACTCAGTAATACATTTTGGATGTGTACCTAGAGTTTAAAGCAGAAAAAACGGAAACGTTTAGAATTTTTATTTTTTGACCAAAACGACAGCCCCAGGGGTTATAAACATGTTGATATGGTTGTGATTTTTTTCTGAGTGCGGTTTCAAAACCATGCACCAGAATCCACTTCTTTCAACTCAGTAATACATTTTGGATGTGTACCTAGAGTTTAAAGCAGCAAAAACGGAACTTTTAGAATTTTCATTTCTTGACCAAAACGACAGCCCCGGGGGTTATAAACATGTTGATATGGATGTGATTTTTTTTCTGACTGCGGTTTCAAAACGATGCACCAGAATCCACTTCTTTCAACTCAGTAATACATTTTGGATGTGTACCTAGAGTTTAAAGCAGAAAAAACGGAACTTTTAGAATTTTCATTTTTTGACCAAAACGACAGCCCCGGGGGTTATAAACATGTTGATATGGTTGTGATTTTTTTCTGACTGCGGTTTCAAAACCATGCACCAGAATCCACTTCTTTCAACTCAGTAATACATTTTGGATGTGTACCTAGAGTTTAAAGCAGAAAAAACGGAAACTTTTAGAATTTTCATTTTTTGACCAAAACGACAGCACCGGGGGTTATAAACATGTTGATATGGTTGTGATTTTTTTTCTGACTGCGGTTTCAAAACCATGCACCAGAATCCACTTCTTTCAACTCAGTAATACATTTTGGATGTGTACCTAGAGTTTAAAGCAGAAAAAACGGAACTTTTAGAATTTTAATTTTTTGACCAAAACGACAGCCCCGGGGGTTATAAACATGTTGATATGGATGTGATTTTTTTTCTGACTGCGGTTTCAAAACCATGCACCAGAATCCACTTCTTTCAACTCAGTAATACATTTTGGATGTGTACCTAGAGTTTAAAGCAGAAAAAACGGAACTTTTCGAATTTTCATTTTTTTACCAAAACGACAGCCCCGGGGGTTATAAACATGTTGATATGGTTGTGATTTTTTTTCTGACTGCGGTTTCAAAACCATGCACCAGAATCCACTTCTTTCAACTCAGTAATACATTTTGGATGTGTACCTAGAGTTTAAAGCAGAAAAAACGGAACTTTTAGAATTTTCATTTTTTGACCAAAACGACAGCCCCGGGGGTTATAAACATGTTGATATGGTTGTGATTTTTTTTCTGACTTTGGTTTCAAAACCATGCACCAGAATCCACTTCTTTCAACTCAGTAATACATTTTGGATGTGTACCTAGAGTTTAAAGCAGAAAAAACGGAACTTTTAGAATTTTCATTTTTTTGACCAAAACGACAGCCCCGGGGGTTATTAACATGTTGATATGGTTGTGATTTTTTTTCTGACTGCGGTTTCAAAACCATGCACCAGAATCCACTTCTTTCAACTCAGTAATACCTTTTGGTTGTGTACCTAGAGTTTAAAGCAGAAAAAACTGAACTTTTAGAATTTTCATTTTTTGACCAAAACGACAGCCCCGGGGGTTATTAACATGTTGATATGGTTGTGATTTTTTTTCTGACTGCGGTTTCAAAACCATGCACCAGAATCCACTTCTTTCAACTCAGTAATACATTTTGGTTGTGTACCTAGAGTTTAAAGCAGAAAAAACTGAACTTTTAGAATTTTCATTTTTTGACCAAAACGACAGCCCCGGGGGTTATTAACATGTTGATATGGTTGTGATTTTTTTTCTGACTGCGGTTTCAAAACCATGCACCAGAATCCACTTCTTTCAACTCAGTAATACATTTTGGATGTGTACCTAGAGTTTAAAGCAGAAAAAACTGAACTTTTAGAATTTTCATTTTTTGACCAAAACGACCGCCCCGGGGGTTATAAACATGTTGATATGGATGTGATTTTTTTTCTGACTGCGGTTTCAAAATCATGCACCAGAATCCACTTCTTTCAACTCAGTAATACATTTTGGATGTGTACCTAGAGTTTAAAGCAGAAAAAACAGAACTTTTAGAATTTTCATTTTTTGACCAAAACGACAGCCCCGGGGGTTATAAACATGTTGATATGGTTGTGATTTTTTTTCTGACTGCGGTTTCAAAACCATGCACCAGAATCCCCTTCTTTCAACTCAGTAATACATTTTGGATGTGTACCTAGAGTTTAAAGCAGAAAAAACTGAACTTTTAGAATTTTCATGTTTTGACCAAAACGACAGCCCCGGGGGTTATAAACATGTTGATATGGATGTGATTTTTTTCTGACTGCGGTTTCAAAACCATGCACCAGAATCCACTTCTTTCAACTCAGTAATACATTTTGGATGTGTACCTAGAGTTTAAAGCAGAAAAAACGGAAACTTTTAGAATTTTCATTTTTTGACCAAAACGACAGCACCGGGGGTTATAAACATGTTGATATGGTTGTGATTTTTTTTCTGACTGCGGTTTCAAAACCATGCACCAGAATCCACTTCTTTCAACTCAGTAATACATTTTGGATGTGTACCTAGAGTTTAAAGCAGAAAAAACGGAACTTTTAGAATTTTAATTTTTTGACCAAAACGACAGCCCCGGGGGTTATAAACATGTTGATATGGATGTGATTTTTTTTCTGACTGCGGTTTCAAAACCATGCACCAGAATCCACTTCTTTCAACTCAGTAATACATTTTGGATGTGTACCTAGAGTTTAAAGCAGAAAAAACGGAACTTTTCGAATTTTCATTTTTTTACCAAAACGACAGCCCCGGGGGTTATAAACATGTTGATATGGTTGTGATTTTTTTTCTGACTGCGGTTTCAAAACCATGCACCAGAATCCACTTCTTTCAACTCAGTAATACATTTTGGATGTGTACCTAGAGTTTAAAGCAGAAAAAACGGAACTTTTAGAATTTTCATTTTTTGACCAAAACGACAGCCCCGGGGGTTATAAACATGTTGATATGGTTGTGATTTTTTTTCTGACTTTGGTTTCAAAACCATGCACCAGAATCCACTTCTTTCAACTCAGTAATACATTTTGGATGTGTACCTAGAGTTTAAAGCAGAAAAAACGGAACTTTTAGAATTTTCATTTTTTGACCAAAACGAAAGCCCCAGGGGTTATTAACATGTTGATATGGTTGTGATTTTTTTTCTGACTGCGGTTTCAAAACCATGCACCAGAATCCACTTCTTTCAACTCAGTAATACCTTTTGGTTGTGTACCTAGAGTTTAAAGCAGAAAAAACTGAACTTTTAGAATTTTCATTTTTTGACCAAAACGACAGCCCCGGGGGTTATTAACATGTTGATATGGTTGTGATTTTTTTTCTGACTGCGGTTTCAAAACCATGCACCAGAATCCACTTCTTTCAACTCAGTAATACATTTTGGATGTGTACCTAGAGTTTAAAGCAGAAAAAACTGAACTTTTAGAATTTTTATTTTTTGACCAAAACGACAGCCCCGGGGGTTATAAACATGTTGATATGGTTGTGATTTTTTTTCTGACTGCGGTTTCAAAACCATGCACCAGAATCCACTTCTTTCAACTCAGTAATACATTTTGGATGTGTACCTAGAGTTTAAAGCAGAAAAAACGGAACTTTTAGAATTTTCATTTTTTGACCAAAACGACAGCCCCGGGGGTTATAAACATGTTGATATGGTTGTGATTTTTTTTCTGACTTTGGTTTCAAAACCATGCACCAGAATCCACTTCTTTCAACTCAGTAATACATTTTGGATGTGTACCTAGAGTTTAAAGCAGAAAAAACGGAACTTTTAGAATTTTCATTTTTTGACCAAAACGACAGCCCCGGGGGTTATTAACATGTTGATATGGTTGTGATTTTTTTTCTGACTGCGGTTTCAAAACCATGCACCAGAATCCACTTCTTTCAACTCAGTAATACCTTTTGGTTGTGTACCTAGAGTTTAAAGCAGAAAAAACTGAACTTTTAGAATTTTCATTTCTTGACCAAAACGACAGCCCCGGGGGTTATAAACATGTTGATATGGATGTGATTTTTTTTCTGACTGCGGTTTCAAAACGATGCACCAGAATCCACTTCTTTCAACTCAGTAATACATTTTGGATGTGTACCTAGAGTTTAAAGCAGAAAAAACGGAACTTTTAGAATTTTCATTTTTTGACCAAAACGACAGCCCCGGGGGTTATAAACATGTTGATATGGTTGTGATTTTTTTCTGACTGCGGTTTCAAAACCATGCACCAGAATCCACTTCTTTCAACTCAGTAATACATTTTGGATGTGTACCTAGAGTTTAAAGCAGAAAAAACGGAAACTTTTAGAATTTTCATTTTTTGACCAAAACGACAGCACCGGGGGTTATAAACATGTTGATATGGTTGTGATTTTTTTTCTGACTGCGGTTTCAAAACCATGCACCAGAATCCACTTCTTTCAACTCAGTAATACATTTTGGATGTGTACCTAGAGTTTAAAGCAGAAAAAACGGAACTTTTAGAATTTTAATTTTTTGACCAAAATGACAGCCCCGGGGGTTATAAACATGTTGATATGGATGTGATTTTTTTTCTGACTGCGGTTTCAAAACCATGCACCAGAATCCACTTCTTTCAACTCAGTAATACATTTTGGATGTGTACCTAGAGTTTAAAGCAGAAAAAACGGAACTTTTCGAATTTTCATTTTTTTACCAAAACGACAGCCCCGGGGGTTATAAACATGTTGATATGGTTGTGATTTTTTTTCTGACTGCGGTTTCAAAACCATGCACCAGAATCCACTTCTTTCAACTCAGTAATACATTTTGGATGTGTACCTAGAGTTTAAAGCAGAAAAAACGGAACTTTTAGAATTTTCATTTTTTGACCAAAACGACAGCCCCGGGGGTTATAAACATGTTGATATGGTTGTGATTTTTTTTCTGACTTTGGTTTCAAAACCATGCACCAGAATCCACTTCTTTCAACTCAGTAATACATTTTGGATGTGTACCTAGAGTTTAAAGCAGAAAAAACGGAACTTTTAGAATTTTCATTTTTTTGACCAAAACGACAGCCCCGGGGGTTATTAACATGTTGATATGGTTGTGATTTTTTTTCTGACTGCGGTTTCAAAACCATGCACCAGAATCCACTTCTTTCAACTCAGTTATACCTTTTGGTTGTGTACCTAGAGTTTAAAGCAGAAAAAACTGAACTTTTAGAATTTTCATTTTTTGACCAAAACGACAGCCCCGGGGGTTATTAACATGTTGATATGGTTGTGATTTTTTTTCTGACTGCGGTTTCAAAACCATGCACCAGAATCCACTTCTTTCAACTCAGTAATACATTTTGGATGTGTACCTAGAGTTTAAAGCAGAAAAAACTGAACTTTTAGAATTTTTATTTTTTGACCAAAACGACAGCCCCGGGGGTTATAAACATGTTGATATGGTTGTGATTTTGTTCTGACTGCGGTTTCAAAACCATGCACCAGAATCCACTTCTTTCAACTCAGTAATACATTTTGGATGTGTACCTAGAGTTTAAAGCAGAAAAAACGGAACTTTTAGAATTTTCATTTTTTGACCAAAACGACCGCCCCGGGGGTTATAAACATGTTGATATGGATGTGATTTTTTTTCTGACTGCGGTTTCAAAATCATGCACCAGAATCCACTTCTTTCAACTCAGTAATACATTTTGGATGTGTACCTAGAGTTTAAAGCAGAAAAAACAGAACTTTTAGAATTTTCATTTTTTGACCAAAACGACAGCCCCGGGGGTTATAAACATGTTGATATGGTTGTGATTTTTTTTCTGACTGCGGTTTCAAAACCATGCACCAGAATCCCCTTCTTTCAACTCAGTAATACATTTTGGATGTGTACCTAGAGTTTAAAGCAGAAAAAACTGAACTTTTAGAATTTTCATGTTTTGACCAAAACGACAGCCCCGGGGGTTATAAACATGTTGATATGGATGTGATTTTTTTCTGACTGCGGTTTCAAAACCATGCACCAGAATCCACTTCTTTCAACTCAGTAATACATTTTGGATGTGTACCTAGAGTTTAAAGCAGAAAAAACGGAAACTTTTAGAATTTTCATTTTTTGACCAAAACGACAGCACCGGGGGTTATAAACATGTTGATATGGTTGTGATTTTTTTTCTGACTGCGGTTTCAAAACCATGCACCAGAATCCACTTCTTTCAACTCAGTAATACATTTTGGATGTGTACCTAGAGTTTAAAGCAGAAAAAACGGAACTTTTAGAATTTTCATTTTTTGACCAAAATGACAGCCCCGGGGGTTATAAACATGTTGATATGGATGTGATTTTTTTTCTGACTGCGGTTTCAAAACCATGCACCAGAATCCACTTCTTTCAACTCAGTAATACATTTTGGATGTGTACCTAGAGTTTAAAGCAGAAAAAACGGAACTTTTCGAATTTTCATTTTTTTACCAAAACGACAGCCCCGGGGGTTATAAACATGTTGATATGGTTGTGATTTTTTTTCTGACTGCGGTTTCAAAACCATGCACCAGAATCCACTTCTTTCAACTCAGTAATACATTTTGGATGTGTACCTAGAGTTTAAAGCAGAAAAAACGGAACTTTTAGAATTTTCATTTTTTTGACCAAAACGACAGCCCCGGGGGTTATTAACATGTTGATATGGTTGTGATTTTTTTTCTGACTGCGGTTTCAAAACCATGCACCAGAATCCACTTCTTTCAACTCAGTAATACCTTTTGGTTGTGTACCTAGAGTTTAAAGCAGAAAAAACTGAACTTTTAGAATTTTCATTTTTTGACCAAAACGACAGCCCCGGGGGTTATTAACATGTTGATATGGTTGTGATTTTTTTTCTGACTGCGGTTTCAAAACCATGCACCAGAATCCACTTCTTTCAACTCAGTAATACATTTTGGATGTGTACCTAGAGTTTAAAGCAGAAAAAACTGAACTTTTAGAATTTTTATTTTTTGACCAAAACGACAGCCCCGGGGGTTATAAACATGTTGATATGGTTGTGATTTTGTTCTGACTGCGGTTTCAAAACCATGCACCAGAATCCACTTCTTTCAACTCAGTAATACATTTTGGATGTGTACCTAGAGTTTAAAGCAGAAAAAACGGAACTTTTAGAATTTTCATTTTTTGACCAAAACGACCGCCCCGGGGGTTATAAACATGTTGATATGGATGTGATTTTTTTTCTGACTGCGGTTTCAAAATCATGCACCAGAATCCACTTCTTTCAACTCAGTAATACATTTTGGATGTGTACCTAGAGTTTAAAGCAGAAAAAACAGAACTTTTAGAATTTTCATTTTTTGACCAAAACGACAGCCCCGGGGGTTATAAACATGTTGATATGGTTGTGATTTTTTTTCTGACTGCGGTTTCAAAACCATGCACCAGAATCCCCTTCTTTCAACTCAGTAATACATTTTGGATGTGTACCTAGAGTTTAAAGCAGAAAAAACTGAACTTTTAGAATTTTCATGTTTTGACCAAAACGACAGCCCCGGGGGTTATAAACATGTTGATATGGATGTGATTTTTTTCTGACTGCGGTTTCAAAACCATGCACCAGAATCCACTTCTTTCAACTCAGTAATACATTTTGGATGTGTACCTAGAGTTTAAAGCAGAAAAAACGGAAACTTTTAGTATTTTAATTTTTTGACCAAAACGACAGCACCGGGGGTTATAAACATGTTGATATGGTTGTGATTTTTTTTCTGACTGCGGTTTCAAAACCATGCACCAGAATCCACTTCTTTCAACTCAGTAATACATTTTGGATGTGTACCTAGAGTTTAAAGCAGAAAAAACGGAACTTTTAGAATTTTCATTTTTTGACCAAAACGACAGCCCCGGGGGTTATAAACATGTTGATATGGTTGTGATTTTTTTCTGACTGCGGTTTCAAAACCATGCACCAGAATCCACTTCTTTCAACTCAGTAATACATTTTGGATGTGTACCTAGAGTTTAAAGCAGAAAAAACGGAAACGTTTAGAATTTTCATTTTTTGACCAAAACGACAGCCCCGGGGGTTATAAACATGTTGATATGGTTGTGATTTTTTTTCTGACTGCGGTTTCAAAACCATGCACCAGAATCCACTTCTTTCAACTCAGTAATACATTTTGGATGTGTACCTAGAGTTTAAAGCAGAAAAAACGGAACTTTTAGAATTTTCATTTTTTGACCAAAACGACAGCCCCGGGGGTTATAAACATGTTGATATGGATGTGATTTTTTTTCTGACTGCGGTTTCAAAACCATGCACCAGAATCCACTTCTTTCAACTCAGTAATACATTTTGGATGTGTACCTAGAGTTTAAAGCAGAAAAAACGGAACTTTTCGAATTTTCATTTTTTTACCAAAACGACAGCCCCGGGGGTTATTAACATGTTGATATGGTTGTGATTTTTTTTCTGACTGTGGTTTCAAAACCATGCACCAGAATCCACTTCTTTCAACTCAGTAATACATTTTGGTTGTGTACCTAGAGTTTAAAGCAGAAAAAACTGAACTTTTAGAATTTTCATTTTTTGACCAAAACGACAGCCTCAGGGGTTATTAACATGTTGATATGGTTGTGATTTTTTTTCTGACTGCGGTTTCAAAACCATGCACCAGAATCCACTTCTTTCAACTCAGTAATACATTTTGGATGTGTACCTAGAGTTTAAAGCAGAAAAAACGGAACTTTTAGAATTTTTATTTTTTGACCAAAACGACAGCCCCAGGGGTTATAAACATGTTGATATGGTTGTGATTTTTTTCTGAGTGCGGTTTCAAAACCATGCACCAGAATCCACTTCTTTCAACTCAGTAATACATTTTGGATGTGTACCTAGAGTTTAAAGCAGCAAAAACGGAACTTTTAGAATTTTCATTTCTTGACCAAAACGACAGCCCCGGGGGTTATAAACATGTTGATATGGATGTGATTTTTTTTCTGACTGCGGTTTCAAAACGATGCACCAGAATCCACTTCTTTCAACTCAGTAATACATTTTGGATGTGTACCTAGAGTTTAAAGCAGAAAAAACGGAACTTTTAGAATTTTCATTTTTTGACCAAAACGACAGCCCCGGGGGTTATAAACATGTTGATATGGTTGTGATTTTTTTCTGACTGCGGTTTCAAAACCATGCACCAGAATCCACTTCTTTCAACTCAGTAATACATTTTGGATGTGTACCTAGAGTTTAAAGCAGAAAAAACGGAAACTTTTAGAATTTTCATTTTTTGACCAAAACGACAGCACCGGGGGTTATAAACATGTTGATATGGTTGTGATTTTTTTTCTGACTGCGGTTTCAAAACCATGCACCAGAATCCACTTCTTTCAACTCAGTAATACATTTTGGATGTGTACCTAGAGTTTAAAGCAGAAAAAACTGAACTTTTAGAATTTTTATTTTTTGACCAAAACGACAGCCCCGGGGGTTATAAACATGTTGATATGGTTGTGATTTTGTTCTGACTGCGGTTTCAAAACCATGCACCAGAATCCACTTCTTTCAACTCAGTAATACATTTTGGATGTGTACCTAGAGTTTAAAGCAGAAAAAACGGAACTTTTAGAATTTTCATTTTTTGACCAAAACGACCGCCCCGGGGGTTATAAACATGTTGATATGGATGTGATTTTTTTTCTGACTGCGGTTTCAAAATCATGCACCAGAATCCACTTCTTTCAACTCAGTAATACATTTTGGATGTGTACCTAGAGTTTAAAGCAGAAAAAACAGAACTTTTAGAATTTTCATTTTTTGACCAAAACGACAGCCCCGGGGGTTATAAACATGTTGATATGGTTGTGATTTTTTTTCTGACTGCGGTTTCAAAACCATGCACCAGAATCCCCTTCTTTCAACTCAGTAATACATTTTGGATGTGTACCTAGAGTTTAAAGCAGAAAAAACTGAACTTTTAGAATTTTCATGTTTTGACCAAAACGACAGCCCCGGGGGTTATAAACATGTTGATATGGATGTGATTTTTTTTCTGACTGCGGTTTCAAAACCATGCACCAGAATCCACTTCTTTCAACTCAGTAATACATTTTGGATGTGTACCTAGAGTTTAAAGCAGAAAAAACGGAAACTTTTAGTATTTTAATTTTTTGACCAAAACGACAGCACCGGGGGTTATAAACATGTTGATATGGTTGTGATTTTTTTTCTGACTGCGGTTTCAAAACCATGCACCAGAATCCACTTCTTTCAACTCAGTAATACATTTTGGATGTGTACCTAGAGTTTAAAGCAGAAAAAACGGAACTTTTAGAATTTTCATTTTTTGACCAAAACGACAGCCCCGGGGGTTATAAACATGTTGATATGGTTGTGATTTTTTTCTGACTGCGGTTTCAAAACCATGCACCAGAATCCACTTCTTTCAACTCAGTAATACATTTTGGATGTGTACCTAGAGTTTAAAGCAGAAAAAACGGAAACGTTTAGAATTTTCATTTTTTGACCAAAACGACAGCCCCGGGGGTTATAAACATGTTGATATGGTTGTGATTTTTTTTCTGACTGCGGTTTCAAAACCATGCACCAGAATCCACTTCTTTCAACTCAGTAATACATTTTGGATGTGTACCTAGAGTTTAAAGCAGAAAAAACGGAACTTTTAGAATTTTCATTTTTTGACCAAAACGACAGCCCCGGGGGTTATAAACATGTTGATATGGATGTGATTTTTTTTCTGACTGCGGTTTCAAAACCATGCACCAGAATCCACTTCTTTCAACTCAGTAATACATTTTGGATGTGTACCTAGAGTTTAAAGCAGAAAAAACGGAACTTTTCGAATTTTCATTTTTTTACCAAAACGACAGCCCCGGGGGTTATTAACATGTTGATATGGTTGTGATTTTTTTTCTGACTGTGGTTTCAAAACCATGCACCAGAATCCACTTCTTTCAACTCAGTAATACATTTTGGTTGTGTACCTAGAGTTTAAAGCAGAAAAAACTGAACTTTTAGAATTTTCATTTTTTGACCAAAACGACAGCCTCAGGGGTTATTAACATGTTGATATGGTTGTGATTTTTTTTCTGACTGCGGTTTCAAAACCATGCACCAGAATCCACTTCTTTCAACTCAGTAATACATTTTGGATGTGTACCTAGAGTTTAAAGCAGAAAAAACGGAACTTTTAGAATTTTTATTTTTTGACCAAAACGACAGCCCCAGGGGTTATAAACATGTTGATATGGTTGTGATTTTTTTCTGAGTGC
Source organism: Crinia signifera (assembly GCF_055691185.1). Taxonomy (NCBI): domain Eukaryota; kingdom Metazoa; phylum Chordata; class Amphibia; order Anura; family Myobatrachidae; genus Crinia; species Crinia signifera. The sequence goes on along the minus strand of NW_028142060.1, from coordinate 71,513 downwards.
GGTTTCAAAACCATGCACCAGAATCCACTTCTTTCAACTCAGTAATACATTTTGGATGTGTACCTAGAGTTTAAAGCAGCAAAAACGGAACTTTTAGAATTTTCATTTCTTGACCAAAACGACAGCCCCGGGGGTTATAAACATGTTGATATGGATGTGATTTTTTTTCTGACTGCGGTTTCAAAACGATGCACCAGAATCCACTTCTTTCAACTCAGTAATACATTTTGGATGTGTACCTAGAGTTTAAAGCAGAAAAAACGTAACTTTTAGAATTTTCATTTTTTGACCAAAACGACAGCCCCGGGGGTTATAAACATGTTGATATGGTTGTGATTTTTTTCTGACTGCGGTTTCAAAACCATGCACCAGAATCCACTTCTTTCAACTCAGTAATACATTTTGGATGTGTACCTAGAGTTTAAAGCAGAAAAAACGGAAACTTTTAGAATTTTCATTTTTTGACCAAAACGACAGCACCGGGGGTTATAAACATGTTGATATGGTTGTGATTTTTTTTCTGACTGCGGTTTCAAAACCATGCACCAGAATCCACTTCTTTCAACTCAGTAATACATTTTGGATGTGTACCTAGAGTTTAAAGCAGAAAAAACGGAACTTTTAGAATTTTAATTTTTTGACCAAAACGACAGCCCCGGGGGTTATAAACATGTTGATATGGATGTGATTTTTTTTCTGACTGCGGTTTCAAAACCATGCACCAGAATCCACTTCTTTCAACTCAGTAATACATTTTGGATGTGTACCTAGAGTTTAAAGCAGAAAAAACGGAACTTTTCGAATTTTCATTTTTTTACCAAAACGACAGCCCCGGGGGTTATAAACATGTTGATATGGTTGTGATTTTTTTTCTGACTGCGGTTTCAAAACCATGCACCAGAATCCACTTCTTTCAACTCAGTAATACATTTTGGATGTGTACCTAGAGTTTAAAGCAGAAAAAACGGAACTTTTAGAATTTTCATTTTTTGACCAAAACGACAGCCCCGGGGGTTATAAACATGTTGATATGGTTGTGATTTTTTTTCTGACTTTGGTTTCAAAACCATGCACCAGAATCCACTTCTTTCAACTCAGTAATACCTTTTGGTTGTGTACCTAGAGTTTAAAGCAGAAAAAACTGAACTTTTAGAATTTTCATTTTTTGACCAAAACGACAGCCCCGGGGGTTATTAACATGTTGATATGGTTGTGATTTTTTTTCTGACTGCGGTTTCAAAACCATGCACCAGAATCCACTTCTTTCAACTCAGTAATACATTTTGGTTGTGTACCTAGAGTTTAAAGCAGAAAAAACTGAACTTTTAGAATTTTCATTTTTTGACCAAAACGACAGCCCCGGGGGTTATTAACATGTTGATATGGTTGTGATTTTTTTTCTGACTGCGGTTTCAAAACCATGCACCAGAATCCACTTCTTTCAACTCAGTAATACATTTTGGATGTGTACCTAGAGTTTAAAGCAGAAAAAACTGAACTTTTAGAATTTTCATTTTTTGACCAAAACGACCGCCCCGGGGGTTATAAACATGTTGATATGGATGTGATTTTTTTTTCTGACTGCGGTTTCAAAATCATGCACCAGAATATACTTCTTTCAACTCAGTAATACATTTTGGATGTGTACCTAGAGTTTAAAGCAGAAAAAACAGAACTTTTAGAATTTTCATTTTTTGACCAAAACGACAGCCCCGGGGGTTATAAACATGTTGATATGGTTGTGATTTTTTTTCTGACTGCGGTTTCAAAACCATGCACCAGAATCCCCTTCTTTCAACTCAGTAATACATTTTGGATGTGTACCTAGAGTTTAAAGCAGAAAAAACTGAACTTTTAGAATTTTCATGTTTTGACCAAAACGACAGCCCCGGGGGTTATAAACATGTTGATATGGATGTGATTTTTTTCTGACTGCGGTTTCAAAACCATGCACCAGAATCCACTTCTTTCAACTCAGTAATACATTTTGGATGTGTACCTAGAGTTTAAAGCAGAAAAAACGGAAACTTTTAGAATTTTCATTTTTTGACCAAAACGACAGCACCGGGGGTTATAAACATGTTGATATGGTTGTGATTTTTTTTCTGACTGCGGTTTCAAAACCATGCACCAGAATCCACTTCTTTCAACTCAGTAATACATTTTGGATGTGTACCTAGAGTTTAAAGCAGAAAAAACGGAACTTTTAGAATTTTAATTTTTTGACCAAAACGACAGCCCCGGGGGTTATAAACATGTTGATATGGATGTGATTTTTTTTCTGACTGCGGTTTCAAAACCATGCACCAGAATCCACTTCTTTCAACTCAGTAATACATTTTGGATGTGTACCTAGAGTTTAAAGCAGAAAAAACGGAACTTTTCGAATTTTCATTTTTTTACCAAAACGACAGCCCCGGGGGTTATAAACATGTTGATATGGTTGTGATTTTTTTTCTGACTGCGGTTTCAAAACCATGCACCAGAATCCACTTCTTTCAACTCAGTAATACATTTTGGATGTGTACCTAGAGTTTAAAGCAGAAAAAACGGAACTTTTAGAATTTTCATTTTTTGACCAAAACGACAGCCCCGGGGGTTATAAACATGTTGATATGGTTGTGATTTTTTTTCTGACTTTGGTTTCAAAACCATGCACCAGAATCCACTTCTTTCAACTCAGTAATACATTTTGGATGTGTACCTAGAGTTTAAAGCAGAAAAAACGGGACTTTTAGAATTTTCATTTTTTGACCAAAACGAAAGCCCCAGGGGTTATTAACATGTTGATATGGTTGTGATTTTTTTTCTGACTGCGGTTTCAAAACCATGCACCAGAATCCACTTCTTTCAACTCAGTAATACCTTTTGGTTGTGTACCTAGAGTTTAAAGCAGAAAAAACTGAACTTTTAGAATTTTCATTTTTTGACCAAAACGACAGCCCCGGGGGTTATTAACATGTTGATATGGTTGTGATTTTTTTTCTGACTGCGGTTTCAAAACCATGCACCAGAATCCACTTCTTTCAACTCAGTAATACATTTTGGATGTGTACCTAGAGTTTAAAGCAGAAAAAACTGAACTTTTAGAATTTTTATTTTTTGACCAAAACGACAGCCCCGGGGGTTATAAACATGTTGATATGGTTGTGATTTTTTTTCTGACTGCGGTTTCAAAACCATGCACCAGAATCCACTTCTTTCAACTCAGTAATACATTTTGGATGTGTACCTAGAGTTTAAAGCAGAAAAAACGGAACTTTTAGAATTTTCATTTTTTGACCAAAACGACAGCCCCGGGGGTTATAAACATGTTGATATGGTTGTGATTTTTTTTCTGACTTTGGTTTCAAAACCATGCACCAGAATCCACTTCTTTCAACTCAGTAATACATTTTGGATGTGTACCTAGAGTTTAAAGCAGAAAAAACGGAACTTTTAGAATTTTCATTTTTTGACCAAAACGACAGCCCCGGGGGTTATTAACATGTTGATATGGTTGTGATTTTTTTTCTGACTGCGGTTTCAAAACCATGCACCAGAATCCACTTCTTTCAACTCAGTAATACCTTTTGGTTGTGTACCTAGAGTTTAAAGCAGAAAAAACTGAACTTTTAGAATTTTCATTTCTTGACCAAAACGACAGCCCCGGGGGTTATAAACATGTTGATATGGATGTGATTTTTTTTCTGACTGCGGTTTCAAAACGATGCACCAGAATCCACTTCTTTCAACTCAGTAATACATTTTGGATGTGTACCTAGAGTTTAAAGCAGAAAAAACGGAACTTTTAGAATTTTCATTTTTTGACCAAAACGACAGCCCCGGGGGTTATTAACATGTTGATATGGTTGTGATTTTTTTTCTGACTTTGGTTTCAAAACCATGCACCAGAATCCACTTCTTTCAACTCAGTAATACCTTTTGGTTGTGTACCTAGAGTTTAAAGCAGAAAAAACTGAACTTTTAGAATTTTCATTTTTTGACCAAAACGACAGCCCCGGGGGTTATTAACATGTTGATATGGTTGTGATTTTTTTTCTGACTGCGGTTTCAAAACCATGCACCAGAATCCACTTCTTTCAACTCAGTAATACATTTTGGTTGTGTACCTAGAGTTTAAAGCAGAAAAAACTGAACTTTTAGAATTTTCATTTTTTGACCAAAACGACAGCCCCGGGGGTTATTAACATGTTGATATGGTTGTGATTTTTTTTCTGACTGCGGTTTCAAAACCATGCACCAGAATCCACTTCTTTCAACTCAGTAATACATTTTGGATGTGTACCTAGAGTTTAAAGCAGAAAAAACTGAACTTTTAGAATTTTCATTTTTTGACCAAAACGACCGCCCCGGGGGTTATAAACATGTTGATATGGATGTGATTTTTTTTTCTGACTGCGGTTTCAAAATCATGCACCAGAATATACTTCTTTCAACTCAGTAATACATTTTGGATGTGTACCTAGAGTTTAAAGCAGAAAAAACAGAACTTTTAGAATTTTCATTTTTTGACCAAAACGACAGCCCCGGGGGTTATAAACATGTTGATATGGTTGTGATTTTTTTTCTGACTGCGGTTTCAAAACCATGCACCAGAATCCCCTTCTTTCAACTCAGTAATACATTTTGGATGTGTACCTAGAGTTTAAAGCAGAAAAAACTGAACTTTTAGAATTTTCATGTTTTGACCAAAACGACAGCCCCGGGGGTTATAAACATGTTGATATGGATGTGATTTTTTTCTGACTGCGGTTTCAAAACCATGCACCAGAATCCACTTCTTTCAACTCAGTAATACATTTTGGATGTGTACCTAGAGTTTAAAGCAGAAAAAACGGAAACTTTTAGAATTTTCATTTTTTGACCAAAACGACAGCACCGGGGGTTATAAACATGTTGATATGGTTGTGATTTTTTTTCTGACTGCGGTTTCAAAACCATGCACCAGAATCCACTTCTTTCAACTCAGTAATACATTTTGGATGTGTACCTAGAGTTTAAAGCAGAAAAAACGGAACTTTTAGAATTTTAATTTTTTGACCAAAACGACAGCCCCGGGGGTTATAAACATGTTGATATGGATGTGATTTTTTTTCTGACTGCGGTTTCAAAACCATGCACCAGAATCCACTTCTTTCAACTCAGTAATACATTTTGGATGTGTACCTAGAGTTTAAAGCAGAAAAAACGGAACTTTTCGAATTTTCATTTTTTTACCAAAACGACAGCCCCGGGGGTTATAAACATGTTGATATGGTTGTGATTTTTTTTCTGACTGCGGTTTCAAAACCATGCACCAGAATCCACTTCTTTCAACTCAGTAATACATTTTGGATGTGTACCTAGAGTTTAAAGCAGAAAAAACGGAACTTTTAGAATTTTCATTTTTTGACCAAAACGACAGCCCCGGGGGTTATAAACATGTTGATATGGTTGTGATTTTTTTTCTGACTTTGGTTTCAAAACCATGCACCAGAATCCACTTCTTTCAACTCAGTAATACATTTTGGATGTGTACCTAGAGTTTAAAGCAGAAAAAACGGGACTTTTAGAATTTTCATTTTTTGACCAAAACGAAAGCCCCAGGGGTTATTAACATGTTGATATGGTTGTGATTTTTTTTCTGACTGCGGTTTCAAAACCATGCACCAGAATCCACTTCTTTCAACTCAGTAATACCTTTTGGTTGTGTACCTAGAGTTTAAAGCAGAAAAAACTGAACTTTTAGAATTTTCATTTTTTGACCAAAACGACAGCCCCGGGGGTTATTAACATGTTGATATGGTTGTGATTTTTTTTCTGACTGCGGTTTCAAAACCATGCACCAGAATCCACTTCTTTCAACTCAGTAATACATTTTGGATGTGTACCTAGAGTTTAAAGCAGAAAAAACTGAACTTTTAGAATTTTTATTTTTTGACCAAAACGACAGCCCCGGGGGTTATAAACATGTTGATATGGTTGTGATTTTTTTTCTGACTGCGGTTTCAAAACCATGCACCAGAATCCACTTCTTTCAACTCAGTAATACATTTTGGATGTGTACCTAGAGTTTAAAGCAGAAAAAACGGAACTTTTAGAATTTTCATTTTTTGACCAAAACGACAGCCCCGGGGGTTATAAACATGTTGATATGGTTGTGATTTTTTTTCTGACTTTGGTTTCAAAACCATGCACCAGAATCCACTTCTTTCAACTCAGTAATACATTTTGGATGTGTACCTAGAGTTTAAAGCAGAAAAAACGGAACTTTTAGAATTTTCATTTTTTGACCAAAACGACAGCCCCGGGGGTTATTAACATGTTGATATGGTTGTGATTTTTTTTCTGACTGCGGTTTCAAAACCATGCACCAGAATCCACTTCTTTCAACTCAGTAATACCTTTTGGTTGTGTACCTAGAGTTTAAAGCAGAAAAAACTGAACTTTTAGAATTTTCATTTCTTGACCAAAACGACAGCCCCGGGGGTTATAAACATGTTGATATGGATGTGATTTTTTTTCTGACTGCGGTTTCAAAACGATGCACCAGAATCCACTTCTTTCAACTCAGTAATACATTTTGGATGTGTACCTAGAGTTTAAAGCAGAAAAAACGGAACTTTTAGAATTTTCATTTTTTGACCAAAACGACAGCCCCGGGGGTTATAAACATGTTGATATGGTTGTGATTTTTTTCTGACTGCGGTTTCAAAACCATGCACCAGAATCCACTTCTTTCAACTCAGTAATACATTTTGGATGTGTACCTAGAGTTTAAAGCAGAAAAAACGGAAACTTTTAGAATTTTCATTTTTTGACCAAAACGACAGCCCCGGGGGTTATAAACATGTTGATATGGTTGTGATTTTTTTTCTGACTTTGGTTTCAAAACCATGCACCAGAATCCACTTCTTTCAACTCAGTAATACATTTTGGATGTGTACCTAGAGTTTAAAGCAGAAAAAACGGAACTTTTAGAATTTTCATTTTTTGACCAAAACGACAGCCCCGGGGGTTATTAACATGTTGATATGGTTGTGATTTTTTTTCTGACTGCGGTTTCAAAACCATGCACCAGAATCCACTTCTTTCAACTCAGTAATACCTTTTGGATGTGTACCTAGAGTTTAAAGCAGAAAAAACGGAACTTTTAGAATTTTCATTTTTTGACCAAAACGACAGCCCCGGGGGTTATAAACATGTTGATATGGTTGTGATTTTTTTCTGACTGCGGTTTCAAAACCATGCACCAGAATCCACTTCTTTCAACTCAGTAATACATTTTGGATGTGTACCTAGAGTTTAAAGCAGAAAAAACGGAAACTTTTAGAATTTTCATTTTTTGACCAAAACGACAGCACCGGGGGTTATAAACATGTTGATATGGTTGTGATTTTTTTTCTGACTGCGGTTTCAAAACCATGCACCAGAATCCACTTCTTTCAACTCAGTAATACATTTTGGATGTGTACCTAGAGTTTAAAGCAGAAAAAACGGAACTTTTAGAATTTTAATTTTTTGACCAAAATGACAGCCCCGGGGGTTATAAACATGTTGATATGGATGTGATTTTTTTTCTGACTGCGGTTTCAAAACCATGCACCAGAATCCACTTCTTTCAACTCAGTAATACATTTTGGATGTGTACCTAGAGTTTAAAGCAGAAAAAACGGAACTTTTCGAATTTTCATTTTTTTACCAAAACGACAGCCCCGGGGGTTATAAACATGTTGATATGGTTGTGATTTTTTTTCTGACTGCGGTTTCAAAACCATGCACCAGAATCCACTTCTTTCAACTCAGTAATACATTTTGGATGTGTACCTAGAGTTTAAAGCAGAAAAAACGGAACTTTTAGAATTTTCATTTTTTGACCAAAACGACAGCCCCGGGGGTTATAAACATGTTGATATGGTTGTGATTTTTTTTCTGACTTTGGTTTCAAAACCATGCACCAGAATCCACTTCTTTCAACTCAGTAATACATTTTGGATGTGTACCTAGAGTTTAAAGCAGAAAAAACGGAACTTTTAGAATTTTCATTTTTTTGACCAAAACGACAGCCCCGGGGGTTATTAACATGTTGATATGGTTGTGATTTTTTTTCTGACTGCGGTTTCAAAACCATGCACCAGAATCCACTTCTTTCAACTCAGTAATACCTTTTGGTTGTGTACCTAGAGTTTAAAGCAGAAAAAACTGAACTTTTAGAATTTTCATTTTTTGACCAAAACGACAGCCCCGGGGGTTATTAACATGTTGATATGGTTGTGATTTTTTTTCTGACTGCGGTTTCAAAACCATGCACCAGAATCCACTTCTTTCAACTCAGTAATACATTTTGGATGTGTACCTAGAGTTTAAAGCAGAAAAAACTGAACTTTTAGAATTTTTATTTTTTGACCAAAACGACAGCCCCGGGGGTTATAAACATGTTGATATGGTTGTGATTTTGTTCTGACTGCGGTTTCAAAACCATGCACCAGAATCCACTTCTTTCAACTCAGTAATACATTTTGGATGTGTACCTAGAGTTTAAAGCAGAAAAAACGGAACTTTTAGAATTTTCATTTTTTGACCAAAACGACCGCCCCGGGGGTTATAAACATGTTGATATGGATGTGATTTTTTTTCTGACTGCGGTTTCAAAATCATGCACCAGAATCCACTTCTTTCAACTCAGTAATACATTTTGGATGTGTACCTAGAGTTTAAAGCAGAAAAAACAGAACTTTTAGAATTTTCATTTTTTGACCAAAACGACAGCCCCGGGGGTTATAAACATGTTGATATGGTTGTGATTTTTTTTCTGACTGCGGTTTCAAAACCATGCACCAGAATCCCCTTCTTTCAACTCAGTAATACATTTTGGATGTGTACCTAGAGTTTAAAGCAGAAAAAACTGAACTTTTAGAATTTTCATGTTTTGACCAAAACGACAGCCCCGGGGGTTATAAACATGTTGATATGGATGTGATTTTTTTCTGACTGCGGTTTCAAAACCATGCACCAGAATCCACTTCTTTCAACTCAGTAATACATTTTGGATGTGTACCTAGAGTTTAAAGCAGAAAAAACGGAAACTTTTAGAATTTTCATTTTTTGACCAAAACGACAGCCCCGGGGGTTATAAACATGTTGATATGGTTGTGATTTTTTTTCTGACTGCGGTTTCAAAACCATGCACCAGAATCCACTTCTTTCAACTCAGTAATACATTTTGGATGTGTACCTAGAGTTTAAAGCAGAAAAAACGGAACTTTTAGAATTTTCATTTTTTGACCAAAACGACAGCCCCGGGGGTTATAAACATGTTGATATGGTTGTGATTTTTTTTCTGACTTTGGTTTCAAAACCATGCACCAGAATCCACTTCTTTCAACTCAGTAATACATTTTGGATGTGTACCTAGAGTTTAAAGCAGAAAAAACGGAACTTTTAGAATTTTCATTTTTTGACCAAAACGAAAGCCCCAGGGGTTATTAACATGTTGATATGGTTGTGATTTTTTTTCTGACTGCGGTTTCAAAACCATGCACCAGAATCCACTTCTTTCAACTCAGTAATACCTTTTGGTTGTGTACCTAGAGTTTAAAGCAGAAAAAACTGAACTTTTAGAATTTTCATTTTTTGACCAAAACGACAGCCCCGGGGGTTATTAACATGTTGATATGGTTGTGATTTTTTTTCTGACTGCGGTTTCAAAACCATGCACCAGAATCCACTTCTTTCAACTCAGTAATACATTTTGGATGTGTACCTAGAGTTTAAAGCAGAAAAAACTGAACTTTTAGAATTTTTATTTTTTGACCAAAACGACAGCCCCGGGGGTTATAAACATGTTGATATGGTTGTGATTTTTTTTCTGACTGCGGTTTCAAAACCATGCACCAGAATCCACTTCTTTCAACTCAGTAATACATTTTGGATGTGTACCTAGAGTTTAAAGCAGAAAAAACGGAACTTTTAGAATTTTCATTTTTTTACCAAAACGACAGCCCCGGGGGTTATAAACATGTTGATATGGTTGTGATTTTTTTTCTGACTTTGGTTTCAAAACCATGCACCAGAATCCACTTCTTTCAACTCAGTAATACATTTTGGATGTGTACCTAGAGTTTAAAGCAGAAAAAACGGAACTTTTAGAATTTTCATTTTTTGACCAAAACGACAGCCCCGGGGGTTATTAACATGTTGATATGGTTGTGATTTTTTTTCTGACTGCGGTTTCAAAACCATGCACCAGAATCCACTTCTTTCAACTCAGTAATACCTTTTGGTTGTGTACCTAGAGTTTAAAGCAGAAAAAACTGAACTTTTAGAATTTTCATTTTTTGACCAAAACGACAGCCCCGGGGGTTATTAACATGTTGATATGGTTGTGATTTTTTTTCTGACTGCGGTTTCAAAACCATGCACCAGAATCCACTTCTTTCAACTCAGTAATACATTTTGGATGTGTACCTAGAGTTTAAAGCAGAAAAAACGGAACTTTTAGAATTTTCATTTTTTGACCAAAACGACCGCCCCGGGGGTTATAAACATGTTGATATGGATGTGATTTTTTTTCTGACTGCGGTTTCAAAATCATGCACCAGAATCCACTTCTTTCAACTCAGTAATACATTTTGGATGTGTACCTAGAGTTTAAAGCAGAAAAAACAGAACTTTTAGAATTTTAATTTTTTGACCAAAACGACAGCCCCGGGGGTTATAAACATGTTGATATGGTTGTGATTTTTTTTCTGACTGCGGTTTCAAAACCATGCACCAGAATCCCCTTCTTTCAACTCAGTAATACATTTTGGATGTGTACCTAGAGTTTAAAGCAGAAAAAACGGAACTTTTAGAATTTTAATTTTTTGACCAAAACGACAGCCCCGGGGGTTATAAACATGTTGATATGGATGTGATTTTTTTTCTGACTGCGGTTTCAAAACCATGCACCAGAATCCACTTCTTTCAACTCAGTAATACATTTTGGATGTGTACCTAGAGTTTAAAGCAGAAAAAACGGAACTTTTCGAATTTTCATTTTTTTACCAAAACGACAGCCCCGGGGGTTATAAACATGTTGATATGGTTGTGATTTTTTTTCTGACTGCGGTTTCAAAACCATGCACCAGAATCCACTTCTTTCAACTCAGTAATACATTTTGGATGTGTACCTAGAGTTTAAAGCAGAAAAAACGGAACTTTTAGAATTTTCATTTTTTGACCAAAACGACAGCCCCGGGGGTTATAAACATGTTGATATGGTTGTGATTTTTTTTCTGACTGCGGTTTCAAAACCATGCACCAGAATCCACTTCTTTCAACTCAGTAATACATTTTGGATGTGTACCTAGAGTTTAAAGCAGAAAAAACGGAACTTTTAGAATTTTAATTTTTTGACCAAAACGACCGCCCCGGGGGTTATAAACATGTTGATATGGATGTGATTTTTTTTCTGACTGCGGTTTCAAAATCATGCACCAGAATCCACTTCTTTCAACTCAGTAATACATTTTGGATGTGTACCTAGAGTTTAAAGCAGAAAAAACAGAACTTTTAGAATTTTCATTTTTTGACCAAAACGACAGCCCCGGGGGTTATAAACATGTTGATATGGTTGTGATTTTTTTTCTGACTGCGGTTTCAAAACCATGCACCAGAATCCCCTTCTTTCAACTCAGTAATACATTTTGGATGTGTACCTAGAGTTTAAAGCAGAAAAAACTGAACTTTTAGAATTTTCATGTTTTGACCGAAACGACAGCCCCGGGGGTTATAAACATGTTGATATGGATGTGATTTTTTTCTGACTGCGGTTTCAAAACCATGCACCAGAATCCACTTCTTTCAACTCAGTAATACATTTTGGATGTGTACCTAGAGTTTAAAGCAGAAAAAACGGAACTTTTAGAATTTTCATTTTTTGACCAAAACGACAGCCCCGGGGGTTATTAACATGTTGATATGGTTGTGATTTTTTTTCTGACTGCGGTTTCAAAACCATGCACCAGAATCCACTTCTTTCAACTCAGTAATACCTTTTGGTTGTGTACCTAGAGTTTAAAGCAGAAAAAACTGAACTTTTAGAATTTTCATTTTTTGACCAAAACGACAGCCCCGGGGGTTATAAACATGTTGATATGGTTGTGATTTTTTTCTGACTGCGGTTTCAAAACCATGCACCAGAATCCACTTCTTTCAACTCAGTAATACATTTTGGATGTGTACCTAGAGTTTAAAGCAGAAAAAAACGGAACTTTTCGAATTTTCATTTTTTGACCAAAACGACAGCCCCGGGGGTTATAAACATGTTGATATGGTTGTGATTTTTTTTCTGACTGCGGTTTCAAAACCATGCACCAGAATCCACTTCTTTCAACTCAGTAATACATTTTGGATGTGTACCTAGAGTTTAAAGCAGAAAAAACGGAACTTTTAGAATTTTCATTTTTTGACCAAAACGACAGCCCCGGGGGTTATTAACATGTTGATATGGTTGGGATTTTTTTCTGACTGCGGTTTCAAAACCATGCACCAGAATCCACTTCTTTCAACTCAGTAATACATTTTGGATGTGTACCTAGAGTTTAAAGCAGAAAAAACGGAACTTTTAGAATTTTCATTTTTTGACCAAAACGACAGCCCCGGGGGTTATAAACATGTTGATATGGATGTGATTTTTTTTCTGACTGCGGTTTCAAAACCATGCACCAGAATCCACTTCTTTCAACTCAGTAATACATTTTGGATGTGTACCTAGAGTTTAAAGCAGAAAAAACGGAACTTTTAGAATTTTCATTTTTTGACCAAAACGACAGCCCCGGGGGTTATTAACAATTTGATATGGTTGTGATTTTTTTTCTGACTGCGGTTTCAAAACCATGCACCAGAATCCACTTTTTTCAACTCAGTAATACATTTTGGATGTGTACCTAGAGTTTAAAGCAGAAAAAACGGAACTTTTAGAATTTTCATTTTTTGACCAAAACGACAGCCCCGGGGGTTATAAAAATCTTGATAAGGTTGTGATTTTTTTCTGACTGCGGTTTCAAAACCATGCACCAGAATCCACTTCTTTCAACTCAGTAATACATTTTGGATGTGTACCTAGAGTTTAAAGCAGAAAAAACGGAAACTTTTCGAATTTTCATTTTTTGACCAAAACGACAGCCCCGGGGGTTATAAACATGTTGATATGGTTGTGATTTTTTTTCTGACTGCGGTTTCAAAAAAATGCACCAGAATCCACTTCTTTCAACTCAGTAATACATTTTGGATGTGTACCTAGAGTTTAAAGCAGAAAAAACGGAACTTTTAGAATTTTCATTTTTTGACCAAAACGACAGCCCCGGGGGTTATTAACATGTTGATATGGTTGGGATTTTTTTTCTGACTGCGGTTTCAAAACCATGCACCAGAATCCACTTCTTTCAACTCAGTAATACATTTTGGATGTGTACCTAGAGTTTAAAGCAGCAAAAACTGAACTTTTAGAATTTTCATTTTTTGACCAAAACGACAGCCCCGGGGGTTATAAACATGTTGATATGGTTGTGATTTTTTTCTGACTGCGGTTTCAAAACCATGCACCAGAATCCACTTCTTTCAACTCAGTAATACATTTTGGATGTGTACCTAGAGTTTAAAGCAGAAAAAACGGAAACTTTTAGAATTTTCATTTTTTGATCAAAACGACAGCCCCGGGGGTTATAAACATGTTGATATGGTTGTGATTTTTTTTTCTGACTGCGGTTTCAAAACCATGCACCAGAATCCACTTCTTTCAACTCAGTAATACATTTTGGATGTGTACCTAGAGTTTAAAGCAGAAAAAACTGAACTTTTAGAATTTTCATTTTTTGACCAAAACGACAGCCCGGGGGGTTATAAACATGTTGATATGGATGTGATTTTTTTTCTGACTGCGGTTTCAAAACCATGCACCAGAATCCACTTCTTTCAACTCAGTAATACATTTTGGATGTGTACCTAGAGTTTAAAGCAGAAAAAATGGAACTTTTAGAATTTTCATTTTTTGACCAAAACAACAGCCCCGGGGGTTATAAACATGTTGATATGGTTGTGATTTTTTTTTCTGACTGCGGTTTCAAAACCATGCACCAGAATCCACTTCTTTCAACTCAGTAATACATTTTGGATGTGTACCTAGAGTTTAAAGCAGAAAAAACGGAACTTTTAGAATTTAAATTTTTTGACCAAAACGACAGCCCCGGGGGTTATAAACATGTTGATATGGATGTGATTTTTTTTCTGACTGCGGTTTCAAAACCATGCACCAGAATCCACTTCTTTCAACTCAGTAATACATTTTGGATGTGTACCTAGAGTTTAAAGCAGAAAAAACGGAACTTTTAGAATTTTCATTTTTTGACCAAAACGACAGCCCCGGGGGTTATTAACATGTTGATATGGTTGTGATTTTTTTTCTGACTGCGGTTTCAAAACCATGCACCAGAATCCACTTCTTTCAACTCAGTAATACCTTTTGGTTGTGTACCTAGAGTTTAAAGCAGAAAAAACTGAACTTTTAGAATTTTCATTTTTTGACCAAAACGACAGCCCCGGGGGTTATTAACATGTTGATATGGTTGTGATTTTTTTTCTGACTGCGGTTTCAAAACCATGCACCAGAATCCACTTCTTTCAACTCAGTAATACATTTTGGATGTGTACCTAGAGTTTAAAGCAGAAAAAACTGAACTTTTAGAATTTTCATTTTTTGACCAAAACGACAGCCCCGGGGGTTATTAACATGTTGATATGGTTGGGATTTTTTTCTGACTGCGGTTTCAAAACCATGCACCAGAATCCACTTCTTTCAACTCAGTAATACATTTTGGATGTGTACCTAGAGTTTAAAGCAGAAAAAACGGAACTTTTAGAATTTTCATTTTTTGACCAAAACGACAGCCCCGGGGGTTATAAACATGTTGATATGGATGTGATTTTTTTTCTGACTGCGGTTTCAAAACCATGCACCAGAATCCACTTCTTTCAACTCAGTAATACATTTTGGATGTGTACCTAGAGTTTAAAGCAGAAAAAACGGAACTTTTAGAATTTTCATTTTTTGACCAAAACGACAGCCCCGGGGGTTATTAACAATTTGATATGGTTGTGATTTTTTTTCTGACTGCGGTTTCAAAACCATGCACCAGAATCCACTTTTTTCAACTCAGTAATACATTTTGGATGTGTACCTAGAGTTTAAAGCAGAAAAAACGGAACTTTTAGAATTTTCATTTTTTGACCAAAACGACAGCCCCGGGGGTTATAAAAATCTTGATAAGGTTGTGATTTTTTTCTGACTGCGGTTTCAAAACCATGCACCAGAATCCACTTCTTTCAACTCAGTAATACATTTTGGATGTGTACCTAGAGTTTAAAGCAGAAAAAACGGAAACTTTTCGAATTTTCATTTTTTGACCAAAACGACAGCCCCGGGGGTTATAAACATGTTGATATGGTTGTGATTTTTTTTCTGACTGCGGTTTCAAAAAAATGCACCAGAATCCACTTCTTTCAACTCAGTAATACATTTTGGATGTGTACCTAGAGTTTAAAGCAGAAAAAACGGAACTTTTAGAATTTTCATTTTTTGACCAAAACGACAGCCCCGGGGGTTATTAACATGTTGATATGGTTGGGATTTTTTTTCTGACTGCGGTTTCAAAACCATGCACCAGAATCCACTTCTTTCAACTCAGTAATACATTTTGG
The DNA here is from genome assembly GCF_055691185.1 of Crinia signifera. Lineage (NCBI taxonomy): Eukaryota > Metazoa > Chordata > Amphibia > Anura > Myobatrachidae > Crinia > Crinia signifera. The sequence continues at coordinate 55,793 of NW_028142060.1, read as the reverse complement.
ATGTGTACCTAGAGTTTAAAGCAGCAAAAACTGAACTTTTAGAATTTTCATTTTTTGACCAAAACGACAGCCCCGGGGGTTATAAACATGTTGATATGGTTGTGATTTTTTTCTGACTGCGGTTTCAAAACCATGCACCAGAATCCACTTCTTTCAACTCAGTAATACATTTTGGATGTGTACCTAGAGTTTAAAGCAGAAAAAACGGAAACTTTTAGAATTTTCATTTTTTGATCAAAACGACAGCCCCGGGGGTTATAAACATGTTGATATGGTTGTGATTTTTTTTTCTGACTGCGGTTTCAAAACCATGCACCAGAATCCACTTCTTTCAACTCAGTAATACATTTTGGATGTGTACCTAGAGTTTAAAGCAGAAAAAACTGAACTTTTAGAATTTTCATTTTTTGACCAAAACGACAGCCCGGGGGGTTATAAACATGTTGATATGGATGTGATTTTTTTTCTGACTGCGGTTTCAAAACCATGCACCAGAATCCACTTCTTTCAACTCAGTAATACATTTTGGATGTGTACCTAGAGTTTAAAGCAGAAAAAATGGAACTTTTAGAATTTTCATTTTTTGACCAAAACAACAGCCCCGGGGGTTATAAACATGTTGATATGGTTGTGATTTTTTTTTCTGACTGCGGTTTCAAAACCATGCACCAGAATCCACTTCTTTCAACTCAGTAATACATTTTGGATGTGTACCTAGAGTTTAAAGCAGAAAAAACGGAACTTTTAGAATTTAAATTTTTTGACCAAAACGACAGCCCCGGGGGTTATAAACATGTTGATATGGATGTGATTTTTTTTCTGACTGCGGTTTCAAAACCATGCACCAGAATCCACTTCTTTCAACTCAGTAATACATTTTGGATGTGTACCTAGAGTTTAAAGCAGAAAAAACGGAACTTTTAGAATTTTCATTTTTTGACCAAAACGACAGCCCCGGGGGTTATTAACATGTTGATATGGTTGTGATTTTTTTTCTGACTGCGGTTTCAAAACCATGCACCAGAATCCACTTCTTTCAACTCAGTAATACCTTTTGGTTGTGTACCTAGAGTTTAAAGCAGAAAAAACTGAACTTTTAGAATTTTCATTTTTTGACCAAAACGACAGCCCCGGGGGTTATTAACATGTTGATATGGTTGTGATTTTTTTTCTGACTGCGGTTTCAAAACCATGCACCAGAATCCACTTCTTTCAACTCAGTAATACATTTTGGATGTGTACCTAGAGTTTAAAGCAGAAAAAACTGAACTTTTAGAATTTTTATTTTTTGACCAAAACGACAGCCCCGGGGGTTATAAACATGTTGATATGGTTGTGATTTTGTTCTGACTGCGGTTTCAAAACCATGCACCAGAATCCACTTCTTTCAACTCAGTAATACATTTTGGATGTGTACCTAGAGTTTAAAGCAGAAAAAACGGAACTTTTAGAATTTTCATTTTTTGACCAAAACGACCGCCCCGGGGGTTATAAACATGTTGATATGGATGTGATTTTTTTTCTGACTGCGGTTTCAAAATCATGCACCAGAATCCACTTCTTTCAACTCAGTAATACATTTTGGATGTGTACCTAGAGTTTAAAGCAGAAAAAACAGAACTTTTAGAATTTTCATTTTTTGACCAAAACGACAGCCCCGGGGGTTATAAACATGTTGATATGGTTGTGATTTTTTTTCTGACTGCGGTTTCAAAACCATGCACCAGAATCCCCTTCTTTCAACTCAGTAATACATTTTGGATGTGTACCTAGAGTTTAAAGCAGAAAAAACTGAACTTTTAGAATTTTCATGTTTTGACCAAAACGACAGCCCCGGGGGTTATAAACATGTTGATATGGATGTGATTTTTTTCTGACTGCGGTTTCAAAACCATGCACCAGAATCCACTTCTTTCAACTCAGTAATACATTTTGGATGTGTACCTAGAGTTTAAAGCAGAAAAAACGGAAACTTTTAGAATTTTCATTTTTTGACCAAAACGACAGCACCGGGGGTTATAAACATGTTGATATGGTTGTGATTTTTTTTCTGACTGCGGTTTCAAAACCATGCACCAGAATCCACTTCTTTCAACTCAGTAATACATTTTGGATGTGTACCTAGAGTTTAAAGCAGAAAAAACGGAACTTTTAGAATTTTAATTTTTTGACCAAAACGACAGCCCCGGGGGTTATAAACATGTTGATATGGATGTGATTTTTTTTCTGACTGCGGTTTCAAAACCATGCACCAGAATCCACTTCTTTCAACTCAGTAATACATTTTGGATGTGTACCTAGAGTTTAAAGCAGAAAAAACGGAACTTTTCGAATTTTCATTTTTTTACCAAAACGACAGCCCCGGGGGTTATAAACATGTTGATATGGTTGTGATTTTTTTTCTGACTGCGGTTTCAAAACCATGCACCAGAATCCACTTCTTTCAACTCAGTAATACATTTTGGATGTGTACCTAGAGTTTAAAGCAGAAAAAACGGAACTTTTAGAATTTTCATTTTTTGACCAAAACGACAGCCCCGGGGGTTATAAACATGTTGATATGGTTGTGATTTTTTTTCTGACTTTGGTTTCAAAACCATGCACCAGAATCCACTTCTTTCAACTCAGTAATACATTTTGGATGTGTACCTAGAGTTTAAAGCAGAAAAAACGGAACTTTTAGAATTTTCATTTTTTGACCAAAACGAAAGCCCCAGGGGTTATTAACATGTTGATATGGTTGTGATTTTTTTTCTGACTGCGGTTTCAAAACCATGCACCAGAATCCACTTCTTTCAACTCAGTAATACCTTTTGGTTGTGTACCTAGAGTTTAAAGCAGAAAAAACTGAACTTTTAGAATTTTCATTTTTTGACCAAAACGACAGCCCCGGGGGTTATTAACATGTTGATATGGTTGTGATTTTTTTTCTGACTGCGGTTTCAAAACCATGCACCAGAATCCACTTCTTTCAACTCAGTAATACATTTTGGATGTGTACCTAGAGTTTAAAGCAGAAAAAACTGAACTTTTAGAATTTTTATTTTTTGACCAAAACGACAGCCCCGGGGGTTATAAACATGTTGATATGGTTGTGATTTTGTTCTGACTGCGGTTTCAAAACCATGCACCAGAATCCACTTCTTTCAACTCAGTAATACATTTTGGATGTGTACCTAGAGTTTAAAGCAGAAAAAACGGAACTTTTAGAATTTTAATTTTTTGACCAAAACGACAGCCCCGGGGGTTATAAACATGTTGATATGGATGTGATTTTTTTTCTGACTGCGGTTTCAAAACCATGCACCAGAATCCACTTCTTTCAACTCAGTAATACATTTTGGATGTGTACCTAGAGTTTAAAGCAGAAAAAACGGAACTTTTCGAATTTTCATTTTTTTACCAAAACGACAGCCCCGGGGGTTATAAACATGTTGATATGGTTGTGATTTTTTTTCTGACTGCGGTTTCAAAACCATGCACCAGAATCCACTTCTTTCAACTCAGTAATACATTTTGGATGTGTACCTAGAGTTTAAAGCAGAAAAAACGGAACTTTTAGAATTTTCATTTTTTGACCAAAACGACAGCCCCGGGGGTTATAAACATGTTGATATGGTTGTGATTTTTTTTCTGACTTTGGTTTCAAAACCATGCACCAGAATCCACTTCTTTCAACTCAGTAATACATTTTGGATGTGTACCTAGAGTTTAAAGCAGAAAAAACGGAACTTTTAGAATTTTCATTTTTTGACCAAAACGAAAGCCCCAGGGGTTATTAACATGTTGATATGGTTGTGATTTTTTTTCTGACTGCGGTTTCAAAACCATGCACCAGAATCCACTTCTTTCAACTCAGTAATACCTTTTGGTTGTGTACCTAGAGTTTAAAGCAGAAAAAACTGAACTTTTAGAATTTTCATTTTTTGACCAAAACGACAGCCCCGGGGGTTATTAACATGTTGATATGGTTGTGATTTTTTTTCTGACTGCGGTTTCAAAACCATGCACCAGAATCCACTTCTTTCAACTCAGTAATACATTTTGGATGTGTACCTAGAGTTTAAAGCAGAAAAAACTGAACTTTTAGAATTTTTATTTTTTGACCAAAACGACAGCCCCGGGGGTTATAAACATGTTGATATGGTTGTGATTTTGTTCTGACTGCGGTTTCAAAACCATGCACCAGAATCCACTTCTTTCAACTCAGTAATACATTTTGGATGTGTACCTAGAGTTTAAAGCAGAAAAAACGGAACTTTTAGAATTTTCATTTTTTGACCAAAACGACCGCCCCGGGGGTTATAAACATGTTGATATGGATGTGATTTTTTTTCTGACTGCGGTTTCAAAATCATGCACCAGAATCCACTTCTTTCAACTCAGTAATACATTTTGGATGTGTACCTAGAGTTTAAAGCAGAAAAAACAGAACTTTTAGAATTTTCATTTTTTGACCAAAACGACAGCCCCGGGGGTTATAAACATGTTGATATGGTTGTGATTTTTTTTCTGACTGCGGTTTCAAAACCATGCACCAGAATCCCCTTCTTTCAACTCAGTAATACATTTTGGATGTGTACCTAGAGTTTAAAGCAGAAAAAACTGAACTTTTAGAATTTTCATGTTTTGACCAAAACGACAGCCCCGGGGGTTATAAACATGTTGATATGGATGTGATTTTTTTCTGACTGCGGTTTCAAAACCATGCACCAGAATCCACTTCTTTCAACTCAGTAATACATTTTGGATGTGTACCTAGAGTTTAAAGCAGAAAAAACGGAACTTTTAGAATTTTCATTTTTTGACCAAAACGACAGCCCCGGGGGTTATTAACATGTTGATATGGTTGTGATTTTTTTTCTGACTGCGGTTTCAAAACCATGCACCAGAATCCACTTCTTTCAACTCAGTAATACCTTTTGGTTGTGTACCTAGAGTTTAAAGCAGAAAAAACTGAACTTTTAGAATTTTCATTTTTTGACCAAAACGACAGCCCCGGGGGTTATAAACATGTTGATATGGATGTGATTTTTTTTCTGACTGCGGTTTCAAAACCATGAACCAGAATCCACTTCTTTCAACTCAGTAATACATTTTGGATGTGTACCTAGAGTTTAAAGCAGAAAAAACGGAACTTTTAGAATTTTCATTTTTTTGACCAAAACGACAGCCCCGGGGGTTATAAACATGTTGATATGGTTGTGATTTTTTTCTGACTGCGGTTTCAAAACCATGCACCAGAATCCACTTCTTTCAACTCAGTAATACATTTTGGATGTGTACCTAGAGTTTAAAGCAGAAAAAAACGGAACTTTTCGAATTTTCATTTTTTGACCAAAACGACAGCCCCGGGGGTTATAAACATGTTGATATGGTTGTGATTTTTTTTCTGACTGCGGTTTCAAAACCATGCACCAGAATCCACTTCTTTCAACTCAGTAATACATTTTGGATGTGTACCTAGAGTTTAAAGCAGAAAAAACGGAACTTTTAGAATTTTCATTTTTTGACCAAAACGACAGCCCCGGGGGTTATTAACATGTTGATATGGTTGGGATTTTTTTCTGACTGCGGTTTCAAAACCATGCACCAGAATCCACTTCTTTCAACTCAGTAATACATTTTGGATGTGTACCTAGAGTTTAAAGCAGAAAAAACGGAACTTTTAGAATTTTTATTTTTTGACCAAAACGACAGCCCCGGGGGTTATAAACATGTTGATATGGTTGTGATTTTTTTCTGACTGCGGTTTCAAAACCATGCACCAGAATCCACTTCTTTCAACTCAGTAATACATTTTGGATGTGTACCTAGAGTTTAAAGCAGCAGAAACTGAACTTTTAGAATTTTCATTTTTTGACCAAAACGACAGCCCCGGGGGTTATAAACATGTTGATATGGATGTGATTTTTTTTCTGACTGCGGTTTCAAAACCATGCACCAGAATCCACTTCTTTCAACTCAGTAATACATTTTGGATGTGTACCTAGAGTTTAAAGCAGAAAAAACTGAACTTTTAGAATTTTCATTTTTTGACCAAAACGACAGCCCGGGGGGTTATAAACATGTTGATATGGTTGTGATTTTTTTTCTGACTTTGGTTTCAAAACCATGCACCAGAATCCACTTCTTTCAACTCAGTAATACATTTTGGATGTGTACCTAGAGTTTAAAGCAGAAAAAACGGAACTTTTAGAATTTTCATTTTTTGACCAAAACGAAAGCCCCAGGGGTTATTAACATGTTGATATGGTTGTGATTTTTTTTCTGACTGCGGTTTCAAAACCATGCACCAGAATCCACTTCTTTCAACTCAGTAATACCTTTTGGTTGTGTACCTAGAGTTTAAAGCAGAAAAAACTGAACTTTTAGAATTTTCATTTTTTGACCAAAACGACAGCCCCGGGGGTTATTAACATGTTGATATGGTTGTGATTTTTTTTCTGACTGCGGTTTCAAAACCATGCACCAGAATCCACTTCTTTCAACTCAGTAATACATTTTGGATGTGTACCTAGAGTTTAAAGCAGAAAAAACTGAACTTTTAGAATTTTTATTTTTTGACCAAAACGACAGCCCCGGGGGTTATAAACATGTTGATATGGTTGTGATTTTGTTCTGACTGCGGTTTCAAAACCATGCACCAGAATCCACTTCTTTCAACTCAGTAATACATTTTGGATGTGTACCTAGAGTTTAAAGCAGAAAAAACGGAACTTTTAGAATTTTCATTTTTTGACCAAAACGACCGCCCCGGGGGTTATAAACATGTTGATATGGATGTGATTTTTTTTCTGACTGCGGTTTCAAAATCATGCACCAGAATCCACTTCTTTCAACTCAGTAATACATTTTGGATGTGTACCTAGAGTTTAAAGCAGAAAAAACAGAACTTTTAGAATTTTCATTTTTTGACCAAAACGACAGCCCCGGGGGTTATAAACATGTTGATATGGTTGTGATTTTTTTTCTGACTGCGGTTTCAAAACCATGCACCAGAATCCCCTTCTTTCAACTCAGTAATACATTTTGGATGTGTACCTAGAGTTTAAAGCAGAAAAAACTGAACTTTTAGAATTTTCATGTTTTGACCAAAACGACAGCCCCGGGGGTTATAAACATGTTGATATGGATGTGATTTTTTTCTGACTGCGGTTTCAAAACCATGCACCAGAATCCACTTCTTTCAACTCAGTAATACATTTTGGATGTGTACCTAGAGTTTAAAGCAGAAAAAACGGAACTTTTAGAATTTTCATTTTTTGACCAAAACGACAGCCCCGGGGGTTATTAACATGTTGATATGGTTGTGATTTTTTTTCTGACTGCGGTTTCAAAACCATGCACCAGAATCCACTTCTTTCAACTCAGTAATACCTTTTGGTTGTGTACCTAGAGTTTAAAGCAGAAAAAACTGAACTTTTAGAATTTTCATTTTTTGACCAAAACGACAGCCCCGGGGGTTATAAACATGTTGATATGGATGTGATTTTTTTTCTGACTGCGGTTTCAAAACCATGAACCAGAATCCACTTCTTTCAACTCAGTAATACATTTTGGATGTGTACCTAGAGTTTAAAGCAGAAAAAACGGAACTTTTAGAATTTTCATTTTTTTGACCAAAACGACAGCCCCGGGGGTTATAAACATGTTGATATGGTTGTGATTTTTTTCTGACTGCGGTTTCAAAACCATGCACCAGAATCCACTTCTTTCAACTCAGTAATACATTTTGGATGTGTACCTAGAGTTTAAAGCAGAAAAAAACGGAACTTTTCGAATTTTCATTTTTTGACCAAAACGACAGCCCCGGGGGTTATAAACATGTTGATATGGTTGTGATTTTTTTTCTGACTGCGGTTTCAAAACCATGCACCAGAATCCACTTCTTTCAACTCAGTAATACATTTTGGATGTGTACCTAGAGTTTAAAGCAGAAAAAACGGAACTTTTAGAATTTTCATTTTTTGACCAAAACGACAGCCCCGGGGGTTATTAACATGTTGATATGGTTGGGATTTTTTTCTGACTGCGGTTTCAAAACCATGCACCAGAATCCACTTCTTTCAACTCAGTAATACATTTTGGATGTGTACCTAGAGTTTAAAGCAGAAAAAACGGAACTTTTAGAATTTTTATTTTTTGACCAAAACGACAGCCCCGGGGGTTATAAACATGTTGATATGGTTGTGATTTTTTTCTGACTGCGGTTTCAAAACCATGCACCAGAATCCACTTCTTTCAACTCAGTAATACATTTTGGATGTGTACCTAGAGTTTAAAGCAGCAGAAACTGAACTTTTAGAATTTTCATTTTTTGACCAAAACGACAGCCCCGGGGGTTATAAACATGTTGATATGGATGTGATTTTTTTTCTGACTGCGGTTTCAAAACCATGCACCAGAATCCACTTCTTTCAACTCAGTAATACATTTTGGATGTGTACCTAGAGTTTAAAGCAGAAAAAACTGAACTTTTAGAATTTTCATTTTTTGACCAAAACGACAGCCCGGGGGGTTATAAACATGTTGATATGGATGTGATTTTTTTTCTGACTGCGGTTTCAAAACCATGCACCAGAATCCACTTCTTTCAACTCAGTAATACATTTTGGATGTGTACCTAGAGTTTAAAGCAGAAAAAATGGAACTTTTAGAATTTTCATTTTTTGACCAAAACAACAGCCCCGGGGGTTATAAACATGTTGATATGGTTGTGATTTTTTTTTCTGACTGCGGTTTCAAAACCATGCACCAGAATCCACTTCTTTCAACTCAGTAATACATTTTGGATGTGTACCTAGAGTTTAAAGCAGAAAAAACGGAACTTTTAGAATTTAAATTTTTTGACCAAAACGACAGCCCCGGGGGTTATAAACATGTTGATATGGATGTGATTTTTTTTCTGACTGCGGTTTCAAAACCATGCACCAGAATCCACTTCTTTCAACTCAGTAATACATTTTGGATGTGTACCTAGAGTTTAAAGCAGAAAAAACTGAACTTTTAGAATTTTCATTTTTTGACCAAAACGACAGCCCCGGGGGTTATTAACATGTTGATATGGTTGTGATTTTTTTTCTGACTGCGGTTTCAAAACCATGCACCAGAATCCACTTCTTTCAACTCAGTAATACCTTTTGGTTGTGTACCTAGAGTTTAAAGCAGAAAAAACTGAACTTTTAGAATTTTCATTTTTTGACCAAAACGACAGCCCCGGGGGTTATTAACATGTTGATATGGTTGTGATTTTTTTTCTGACTGCGGTTTCAAAACCATGCACCAGAATCCACTTCTTTCAACTCAGTAATACATTTTGGATGTGTACCTAGAGTTTAAAGCAGAAAAAACTGAACTTTTAGAATTTTTATTTTTTGACCAAAACGACAGCCCCGGGGGTTATAAACATGTTGATATGGTTGTGATTTTGTTCTGACTGCGGTTTCAAAACCATGCACCAGAATCCACTTCTTTCAACTCAGTAATACATTTTGGATGTGTACCTAGAGTTTAAAGCAGAAAAAACGGAACTTTTAGAATTTTCATTTTTTGACCAAAACGACCGCCCCGGGGGTTATAAACATGTTGATATGGATGTGATTTTTTTTCTGACTGCGGTTTCAAAATCATGCACCAGAATCCACTTCTTTCAACTCAGTAATACATTTTGGATGTGTACCTAGAGTTTAAAGCAGAAAAAACAGAACTTTTAGAATTTTCATTTTTTGACCAAAACGACAGCCCCGGGGGTTATAAACATGTTGATATGGTTGTGATTTTTTTTCTGACTGCGGTTTCAAAACCATGCACCAGAATCCCCTTCTTTCAACTCAGTAATACATTTTGGATGTGTACCTAGAGTTTAAAGCAGAAAAAACTGAACTTTTAGAATTTTCATGTTTTGACCAAAACGACAGCCCCGGGGGTTATAAACATGTTGATATGGATGTGATTTTTTTCTGACTGCGGTTTCAAAACCATGCACCAGAATCCACTTCTTTCAACTCAGTAATACATTTTGGATGTGTACCTAGAGTTTAAAGCAGAAAAAACGGAAACTTTTAGAATTTTCATTTTTTGACCAAAACGACAGCACCGGGGGTTATAAACATGTTGATATGGTTGTGATTTTTTTTCTGACTGCGGTTTCAAAACCATGCACCAGAATCCACTTCTTTCAACTCAGTAATACATTTTGGATGTGTACCTAGAGTTTAAAGCAGAAAAAACGGAACTTTTAGAATTTTAATTTTTTGACCAAAACGACAGCCCCGGGGGTTATAAACATGTTGATATGGATGTGATTTTTTTTCTGACTGCGGTTTCAAAACCATGCACCAGAATCCACTTCTTTCAACTCAGTAATACATTTTGGATGTGTACCTAGAGTTTAAAGCAGAAAAAACGGAACTTTTCGAATTTTCATTTTTTTACCAAAACGACAGCCCCGGGGGTTATAAACATGTTGATATGGTTGTGATTTTTTTTCTGACTGCGGTTTCAAAACCATGCACCAGAATCCACTTCTTTCAACTCAGTAATACATTTTGGATGTGTACCTAGAGTTTAAAGCAGAAAAAACGGAACTTTTAGAATTTTCATTTTTTGACCAAAACGACAGCCCCGGGGGTTATAAACATGTTGATATGGTTGTGATTTTTTTTCTGACTTTGGTTTCAAAACCATGCACCAGAATCCACTTCTTTCAACTCAGTAATACATTTTGGATGTGTACCTAGAGTTTAAAGCAGAAAAAACGGAACTTTTAGAATTTTCATTTTTTGACCAAAACGAAAGCCCCAGGGGTTATTAACATGTTGATATGGTTGTGATTTTTTTTCTGACTGCGGTTTCAAAACCATGCACCAGAATCCACTTCTTTCAACTCAGTAATACCTTTTGGTTGTGTACCTAGAGTTTAAAGCAGAAAAAACTGAACTTTTAGAATTTTCATTTTTTGACCAAAACGACAGCCCCGGGGGTTATTAACATGTTGATATGGTTGTGATTTTTTTTCTGACTGCGGTTTCAAAACCATGCACCAGAATCCACTTCTTTCAACTCAGTAATACATTTTGGATGTGTACCTAGAGTTTAAAGCAGAAAAAACTGAACTTTTAGAATTTTTATTTTTTGACCAAAACGACAGCCCCGGGGGTTATAAACATGTTGATATGGTTGTGATTTTGTTCTGACTGCGGTTTCAAAACCATGCACCAGAATCCACTTCTTTCAACTCAGTAATACATTTTGGATGTGTACCTAGAGTTTAAAGCAGAAAAAACGGAACTTTTAGAATTTTCATTTTTTGACCAAAACGACCGCCCCGGGGGTTATAAACATGTTGATATGGATGTGATTTTTTTTCTGACTGCGGTTTCAAAATCATGCACCAGAATCCACTTCTTTCAACTCAGTAATACATTTTGGATGTGTACCTAGAGTTTAAAGCAGAAAAAACAGAACTTTTAGAATTTTCATTTTTTGACCAAAACGACAGCCCCGGGGGTTATAAACATGTTGATATGGTTGTGATTTTTTTTCTGACTGCGGTTTCAAAACCATGCACCAGAATCCCCTTCTTTCAACTCAGTAATACATTTTGGATGTGTACCTAGAGTTTAAAGCAGAAAAAACTGAACTTTTAGAATTTTCATGTTTTGACCAAAACGACAGCCCCGCGGGTTATAAACATGTTGATATGGATGTGATTTTTTTCTGACTGCGGTTTCAAAACCATGCACCAGAATCCACTTCTTTCAACTCAGTAATACATTTTGGATGTGTACCTAGAGTTTAAAGCAGAAAAAACGGAACTTTTAGAATTTTCATTTTTTGACCAAAACGACAGCCCCGGGGGTTATTAACATGTTGATATGGTTGTGATTTTTTTTCTGACTGCGGTTTCAAAACCATGCACCAGAATCCACTTCTTTCAACTCAGTAATACCTTTTGGTTGTGTACCTAGAGTTTAAAGCAGAAAAAACTGAACTTTTAGAATTTTCATTTTTTGACCAAAACGACAGCCCCGGGGGTTATAAACATGTTGATATGGATGTGATTTTTTTTCTGACTGCGGTTTCAAAACCATGCACCAGAATCCACTTCTTTCAACTCAGTAATACATTTTGGATGTGTACCTAGAGTTTAAAGCAGAAAAAACGGAACTTTTAGAATTTTCATTTTTTTGACCAAAACGACAGCCCCGGGGGTTATAAACATGTTGATATGGTTGTGATTTTTTTCTGACTGCGGTTTCAAAACCATGCACCAGAATCCACTTCTTTCAACTCAGTAATACATTTTGGATGTGTACCTAGAGTTTAAAGCAGAAAAAAACGGAACTTTTCGAATTTTCATTTTTTGACCAAAACGACAGCCCCGGGGGTTATAAACATGTTGATATGGTTGTGATTTTTTTTCTGACTGCGGTTTCAAAACCATGCACCAGAATCCACTTCTTTCAACTCAGTAATACATTTTGGATGTGTACCTAGAGTTTAAAGCAGAAAAAACGGAACTTTTAGAATTTTCATTTTTTGACCAAAACGACAGCCCCGGGGGTTATTAACATGTTGATATGGTTGGGATTTTTTTCTGACTGCGGTTTCAAAACCATGCACCAGAATCCACTTCTTTCAACTCAGTAATACATTTTGGATGTGTACCTAGAGTTTAAAGCAGAAAAAACGGAACTTTTAGAATTTTTATTTTTTGACCAAAACGACAGCCCCGGGGGTTATAAACATGTTGATATGGTTGTGATTTTTTTCTGACTGCGGTTTCAAAACCATGCACCAGAATCCACTTCTTTCAACTCAGTAATACATTTTGGATGTGTACCTAGAGTTTAAAGCAGCAGAAACTGAACTTTTAGAATTTTCATTTTTTGACCAAAACGACAGCCCCGGGGGTTATAAACATGTTGATATGGATGTGATTTTTTTTCTGACTGCGGTTTCAAAACCATGCACCAGAATCCACTTCTTTCAACTCAGTAATACATTTTGGATGTGTACCTAGAGTTTAAAGCAGAAAAAACGGAACTTTTAGAATTTTCATTTTTTGACCAAAACGACAGCCCCGGGGGTTATAAACATGTTGATATGGTTGTGATTTTTTTTCTGACTGCGGTTTCAAAACCATGCACCAGAATCCACTTCTTTCAACTCAGTAATACATTTTGGATGTGTACCTAGAGTTTAAAGCAGAAAAAACTGAACTTTTAGAATTTTCATTTTTTGACCAAAACGACAGCCCCGGGGGTTATAAACATGTTGATATGGATGTGATTTTTTTTCTGACTGCGGTTTCAAAACCATGCACCAGAATCCACTTCTTTCAACTCAGTAATACATTTTGGATGTGTACCTAGAGTTTAAAGCAGAAAAAACGGAACTTTTAGAATTTTAATTTTTTGACCAAAACGACCGCCCCGGGGGTTATAAACATGTTGATATGGATGTGATTTTTTTTCTGACTGCGGTTTCAAAATCATGCACCAGAATCCACTTCTTTCAACTCAGTAATACATTTTGGATGTGTACCTAGAGTTTAAAGCAGAAAAAACAGAACTTTTAGAATTTTAATTTTTTGACCAAAACGACAGCCCCGGGGGTTATAAACATGTTGATATGGTTGTGATTTTTTTTCTGACTGCGGTTTCAAAACCATGCACCAGAATCCCCTTCTTTCAACTCAGTAATACATTTTGGATGTGTACCTAGAGTTTAAAGCAGAAAAAACTGAACTTTTAGAATTTTCATGTTTTGACCAAAACGACAGCCCCGGGGGTTATAAACATGTTGATATGGATGTGATTTTTTTCTGACTGCGGTTTCAAAACCATGCACCAGAATCCACTTCTTTCAACTCAGTAATACATTTTGGATGTGTACCTAGAGTTTAAAGCAGAAAAAACGGAACTTTTAGAATTTTCATTTTTTGACCAAAACGACAGCCCCGGGGGTTATAAACATGTTGATATGGATGTGATTTTTTTCTGACTGCGGTTTCAAAACCATGCACCAGAATCCACTTCTTTCAACTCAGTAATACATTTTGGATGTGTACCTAGAGTTTAAAGCAGAAAAAACGGAACTTTTAGAATTTTCATTTTTTGACCAAAACGACAGCCCCGGGGGTTATTAACATGTTGATATGGTTGTGATTTTTTTTCTGACTGCGGTTTCAAAACCATGCACCAGAATCCACTTCTTTCAACTCAGTAATACCTTTTGGTTGTGTACCTAGAGTTTAAAGCAGAAAAAACTGAACTTTTAGAATTTTCATTTTTTGACCAAAACGACAGCCCCGGGGGTTATAAACATGTTGATATGGTTGTGATTTTTTTCTGACTGCGGTTTCAAAACCATGCACCAGAATCCACTTCTTTCAACTCAGTAATACATTTTGGATGTGTACCTAGAGTTTAAAGCAGAAAAAAACGGAACTTTTCGAATTTTCATTTTTTGACCAAAACGACAGCCCCGGGGGTTATAAACATGTTGATATGGTTGTGATTTTTTTTCTGACTGCGGTTTCAAAACCATGCACCAGAATCCACTTCTTTCAACTCAGTAATACATTTTGGATGTGTACCTAGAGTTTAAAGCAGAAAAAACGGAACTTTTAGAATTTTCATTTTTTGACCAAAACGACAGCCCCGGGGGTTATTAACATGTTGATATGGTTGGGATTTTTTTCTGACTGCGGTTTCAAAACCATGCACCAGAATCCACTTCTTTCAACTCAGTAATACATTTTGGATGTGTACCTAGAGTTTAAAGCAGAAAAAACGGAACTTTTAGAATTTTCATTTTTTGACCAAAACGACAGCCCCGGGGGTTATAAACATGTTGATATGGATGTGATTTTTTTTCTGACTGCGGTTTCAAAACCATGCACCAGAATCCACTTCTTTCAACTCAGTAATACATTTTGGATGTGTACCTAGAGTTTAAAGCAGAAAAAACAGAACTTTTAGAATTTTCATTTTTTGACCAAAGCGACAGCCCCGGGGGTTATAAACATGTTGATATGGTTGTGATTTTTTTTCTGACTGCGGTTTCAAAACCATGCACCAGAATCCACTTCTTTCAACTCAGTAATACATTTTGGATGTGTACCTAGAGTTTAAAGCAGAAAAAACGGAACTTTTAGAATTTTCATTTTTTGACCAAAACGACAGCCCCGGGGGTTATTAACAATTTGATATGGTTGTGATTTTTTTTCTGACTGCGGTTTCAAAACCATGCACCAGAATCCACTTTTTTCAACTCAGTAATACATTTTGGATGTGTACCTAGAGTTTAAAGCAGAAAAAACGGAACTTTTCGAATTTTCATTTTTTGACCAAAACGACAGCCCCGGGGGTTATTAACATGTTGATATGGTTGTGATTTTTTTTCTGACTGCGGTTTCAAAACCATGCACCAGAATCCACTTCTTTCAACTCAGTAATACCTTTTGGTTGTGTACCTAGAGTTTAAAGCAGAAAAAACTGAACTTTTAGAATTTTCATTTTTTGACCAAAACGACAGCCCCGGGGGTTATAAACATGTTGATATGGTTGTGATTTTTTTTCTGACTGCGGTTTCAAAACCATGCACCAGAATCCACTTCTTTCAACTCAGTAATACATTTTGGATGTGTACCTAGAGTTTAAAGCAGAAAAAACGGAACTTTTAGAATTTTCATTTTTTGACCAAAACGACAGCCCCGGGGGTTATTAACATGTTGATATGGTTGTGATTTTTTTTCTGACTGCGGTTTCAAAACCATGCACCAGAATCCACTTCTTTCAACTCAGTAATACCTTTTGGTTGTGTACCTAGAGTTTAAAGCAGAAAAAACTGAACTTTTAGAATTTTCATTTTTTGACCAAAACGACAGCCCCGGGGGTTATAAACATGTTGATATGGTTGTGATTTTTTTCTGACTGCGGTTTCAAAACCATGCACCAGAATCCACTTCTTTCAACTCAGTAATACATTTTGGATGTGTACCTAGAGTTTAAAGCAGAA
This sequence comes from Crinia signifera, assembly GCF_055691185.1. Classification (NCBI taxonomy): domain Eukaryota; kingdom Metazoa; phylum Chordata; class Amphibia; order Anura; family Myobatrachidae; genus Crinia; species Crinia signifera. Next base: position 39,764 of record NW_028142060.1, on the reverse strand, counting down.
AAAAACGGAACTTTTCGAATTTTCATTTTTTGACCAAAACGACAGCCCCGGGGGTTATAAACATGTTGATATGGTTGTGATTTTTTTTCTGACTGCGGTTTCAAAACCATGCACCAGAATCCACTTCTTTCAACTCAGTAATACATTTTGGATGTGTACCTAGAGTTTAAAGCAGAAAAAACGGAACTTTTAGAATTTTCATTTTTTGACCAAAACGACAGCCCCGGGGGTTATAAACATGTTGATATGGTTGGGATTTTTTTCTGACTGCGGTTTCAAAACCATGCACCAGAATCCACTTCTTTCAACTCAGTAATACATTTTGGATGTGTACCTAGAGTTTAAAGCAGAAAAAACGGAACTTTTAGAATTTTCATTTTTTGACCAAAACGACAGCCCCGGGGGTTATAAACATGTTGATATGGATGTGATTTTTTTTCTGACTGCGGTTTCAAAACCATGCACCAGAATCCACTTCTTTCAACTCAGTAATACATTTTGGATGTGTACCTAGAGTTTAAAGCAGAAAAAACAGAACTTTTAGAATTTTCATTTTTTGACCAAAGCGACAGCCCCGGGGGTTATAAACATGTTGATATGGTTGTGATTTTTTTCTGACTGCGGTTTCAAAACCATGCACCAGAATCCACTTCTTTCAACTCAGTAATACATTTTGGATGTGTACCTAGAGTTTAAAGCAGAAAAAACGGAACTTTTAGAATTTTCATTTTTTGACCAAAACGACAGCCCCGGGGGTTATTAACAATTTGATATGGTTGTGATTTTTTTTCTGACTGCGGTTTCAAAACCATGCACCAGAATCCACTTTTTTCAACTCAGTAATACATTTTGGATGTGTACCTAGAGTTTAAAGCAGAAAAAACGGAACTTTTAGAATTTTCATTTTTTGACCAAAACGACAGCCCCGGGGGTTATAAAAATCTTGATAAGGTTGTGATTTTTTTCTGACTGCGGTTTCAAAACCATGCACCAGAATCCACTTCTTTCAACTCAGTAATACATTTTGGATGTGTACCTAGAGTTTAAAGCAGAAAAAACGGAACTTTTAGAATTTTCATTTTTTGACCAAAACGACAGCCCCGGGGGTTATAAACATGTTGATATGGTTGTGATTTTTTTCTGACTGCGGTTTCAAAACCATGCACCAGAATCCACTTCTTTCAACTCAGTAATACATTTTGGATGTGTACCTAGAGTTTAAAGCAGAAAAAACGGAAACTTTTCGAATTTTCATTTTTTGACCAAAACGACAGCCCCGGGGGTTATAAACATGTTGATATGGTTGTGATTTTTTTTCTGACTGCGGTTTCAAAAAAATGCACCAGAATCCACTTCTTTCAACTCAGTAATACATTTTGGATGTGTACCTAGAGTTTAAAGCAGAAAAAACGGAACTTTTAGAATTTTCATTTTTTGACCAAAACGACAGCTTCGGGGGTTATTAACATGTTGATATGGTTGGGATTTTTTTTCTGACTGCGGTTTCAAAACCATGCACCAGAATCCACTTCTTTCAACTCAGTAATACATTTTGGATGTGTACCTAGAGTTTAAAGCAGCAAAAACTGAACTTTTAGAATTTTCATTTTTTGACCAAAACGACAGCCCCGGGGGTTATAAACATGTTGATATGGTTGTGATTTTTTTCTGACTGCGGTTTCAAAACCATGCACCAGAATCCACTTCTTTCAACTCAGTAATACATTTTGGATGTGTACCTAGAGTTTAAAGCAGAAAAAACTGAACTTTTAGAATTTTCATTTTTTGACCAAAACGACAGCCCGGGGGGTTATAAACATGTTGATATGGATGTGATTTTTTTTCTGACTGCGGTTTCAAAACCATGCACCAGAATCCACTTCTTTCAACTCAGTAATACATTTTGGATGTGTACCTAGAGTTTAAAGCAGAAAAAATGGAACTTTTAGAATTTTCATTTTTTGACCAAAACAACAGCCCCGGGGGTTATAAACATGTTGATATGGTTGTGATTTTTTTTTCTGACTGCGGTTTCAAAACCATGCACCAGAATCCACTTCTTTCAACTCAGTAATACATTTTGGATGTGTACCTAGAGTTTAAAGCAGCAAAAACTGAACTTTTAGAATTTTCATTTTTTGACCAAAACGACAGCCCCGGGGGTTATAAACATGTTGATATGGTTGTGATTTTTTTCTGACTGCGGTTTCAAAACCATGCACCAGAATCCACTTCTTTCAACTCAGTAATACATTTTGGATGTGTACCTAGAGTTTAAAGCAGAAAAAACTGAACTTTTAGAATTTTCATTTTTTGACCAAAACGACAGCCCGGGGGGTTATAAACATGTTGATATGGATGTGATTTTTTTTCTGACTGCGGTTTCAAAACCATGCACCAGAATCCACTTCTTTCAACTCAGTAATACATTTTGGATGTGTACCTAGAGTTTAAAGCAGAAAAAATGGAACTTTTAGAATTTTCATTTTTTGACCAAAACAACAGCCCCGGGGGTTATAAACATGTTGATATGGTTGTGATTTTTTTTTCTGACTGCGGTTTCAAAACCATGCACCAGAATCCACTTCTTTCAACTCAGTAATACATTTTGGATGTGTACCTAGAGTTTAAAGCAGAAAAAACGGAACTTTTAGAATTTAAATTTTTTGACCAAAACGACAGCCCCGGGGGTTATAAACATGTTGATATGGATGTGATTTTTTTTCTGACTGCGGTTTCAAAACCATGCACCAGAATCCACTTCTTTCAACTCAGTAATACATTTTGGATGTGTACCTAGAGTTTAAAGCAGAAAAAACGGAACTTTTAGAATTTTCATTTTTTGACCAAAACGACAGCCCCGGGGGTTATTAACATGTTGATATGGTTGTGATTTTTTTTCTGACTGCGGTTTCAAAACCATGCACCAGAATCCACTTCTTTCAACTCAGTAATACCTTTTGGTTGTGTACCTAGAGTTTAAAGCAGAAAAAACTGAACTTTTAGAATTTTCATTTTTTGACCAAAACGACAGCCCCGGGGGTTATTAACATGTTGATATGGTTGTGATTTTTTTTCTGACTGCGGTTTCAAAACCATGCACCAGAATCCACTTCTTTCAACTCAGTAATACATTTTGGATGTGTACCTAGAGTTTAAAGCAGAAAAAACTGAACTTTTAGAATTTTTATTTTTTGACCAAAACGACAGCCCCGGGGGTCATAAACATGTTGATATGGTTGTGATTTTGTTCTGACTGCGGTTTCAAAACCATGCACCAGAATCCACTTCTTTCAACTCAGTAATACATTTTGGATGTGTACCTAGAGTTTAAAGCAGAAAAAACGGAACTTTTAGAATTTTCATTTTTTGACCAAAACGACCGCCCCGGGGGTTATAAACATGTTGATATGGATGTGATTTTTTTTCTGACTGCGGTTTCAAAATCATGCACCAGAATCCACTTCTTTCAACTCAGTAATACATTTTGGATGTGTACCTAGAGTTTAAAGCAGAAAAAACAGAACTTTTAGAATTTTCATTTTTTGACCAAAACGACAGCCCCGGGGGTTATAAACATGTTGATATGGTTGTGATTTTTTTTCTGACTGCGGTTTCAAAACCATGCACCAGAATCCCCTTCTTTCAACTCAGTAATACATTTTGGATGTGTACCTAGAGTTTAAAGCAGAAAAAACTGAACTTTTAGAATTTTCATGTTTTGACCAAAACGACAGCCCCGGGGGTTATAAACATGTTGATATGGATGTGATTTTTTTCTGACTGCGGTTTCAAAACCATGCACCAGAATCCACTTCTTTCAACTCAGTAATACATTTTGGATGTGTACCTAGAGTTTAAAGCAGAAAAAACGGAAACTTTTAGAATTTTCATTTTTTGACCAAAACGACAGCACCGGGGGTTATAAACATGTTGATATGGTTGTGATTTTTTTTCTGACTGCGGTTTCAAAACCATGCACCAGAATCCACTTCTTTCAACTCAGTAATACATTTTGGATGTGTACCTAGAGTTTAAAGCAGAAAAAACGGAACTTTTAGAATTTTAATTTTTTGACCAAAACGACAGCCCCGGGGGTTATAAACATGTTGATATGGATGTGATTTTTTTTCTGACTGCGGTTTCAAAACCATGCACCAGAATCCACTTCTTTCAACTCAGTAATACATTTTGGATGTGTACCTAGAGTTTAAAGCAGAAAAAACGGAACTTTTCGAATTTTCATTTTTTTACCAAAACGACAGCCCCGGGGGTTATAAACATGTTGATATGGTTGTGATTTTTTTTCTGACTGCGGTTTCAAAACCATGCACCAGAATCCACTTCTTTCAACTCAGTAATACATTTTGGATGTGTACCTAGAGTTTTAAGCAGAAAAAACGGAACTTTTAGAATTTTCATTTTTTGACCAAAACGACAGCCCCGGGGGTTATAAACATGTTGATATGGTTGTGATTTTTTTTCTGACTTTGGTTTCAAAACCATGCACCAGAATCCACTTCTTTCAACTCAGTAATACATTTTGGATGTGTACCTAGAGTTTAAAGCAGAAAAAACGGAACTTTTAGAATTTTCATTTTTTGACCAAAACGAAAGCCCCAGGGGTTATTAACATGTTGATATGGTTGTGATTTTTTTTCTGACTGCGGTTTCAAAACCATGCACCAGAATCCACTTCTTTCAACTCAGTAATACCTTTTGGTTGTGTACCTAGAGTTTAAAGCAGAAAAAACTGAACTTTTAGAATTTTCATTTTTTGACCAAAACGACAGCCCCGGGGGTTATTAACATGTTGATATGGTTGTGATTTTTTTTCTGACTGCGGTTTCAAAACCATGCACCAGAATCCACTTCTTTCAACTCAGTAATACATTTTGGATGTGTACCTAGAGTTTAAAGCAGAAAAACTGAACTTTTAGAATTTTTATTTTTTGACCAAAACGACAGCCCCGGGGGTTATAAACATGTTGATATGGTTGTGATTTTGTTCTGACTGCGGTTTCAAAACCATGCACCAGAATCCACTTCTTTCAACTCAGTAATACATTTTGGATGTGTACCTAGAGTTTAAAGCAGAAAAAACGGAACTTTACGAATTTTCATTTTTTGACCAAAACGACCGCCCCGGGGGTTATAAACATGTTGATATGGATGTGATTTTTTTTCTGACTGCGGTTTCAAAATCATGCACCAGAATCCACTTCTTTCAACTCAGTAATACATTTTGGATGTGTACCTAGAGTTTAAAGCAGAAAAAACAGAACTTTTAGAATTTTCATTTTTTGACCAAAACGACAGCCCCGGGGGTTATAAACATGTTGATATGGTTGTGATTTTTTTTCTGACTGCGGTTTCAAAACCATGCACCAGAATCCCCTTCTTTCAACTCAGTAATACATTTTGGATGTGTACCTAGAGTTTAAAGCAGAAAAAACTGAACTTTTAGAATTTTCATGTTTTGACCAAAACGACAGCCCCGGGGGTTATAAACATGTTGATATGGATGTGATTTTTTTCTGACTGCGGTTTCAAAACCATGCACCAGAATCCACTTCTTTCAACTCAGTAATACATTTTGGATGTGTACCTAGAGTTTAAAGCAGAAAAAACGGAACTTTTAGAATTTTCATTTTTTGACCAAAACGACAGCCCCGGGGGTTATTAACATGTTGATATGGTTGTGATTTTTTTTCTGACTGCGGTTTCAAAACCATGCACCAGAATCCACTTCTTTCAACTCAGTAATACCTTTTGGTTGTGTACCTAGAGTTTAAAGCAGAAAAAACTGAACTTTTAGAATTTTCATTTTTTGACCAAAACGACAGCCCCGGGGGTTATAAACATGTTGATATGGATGTGATTTTTTTTCTGACTGCGGTTTCAAAACCATGCACCAGAATCCACTTCTTTCAACTCAGTAATACATTTTGGATGTGTACCTAGAGTTTAAAGCAGAAAAAACGGAACTTTTAGAATTTTCATTTTTTTGACCAAAACGACAGCCCCGGGGGTTATAAACATGTTGATATGGTTGTGATTTTTTTCTGACTGCGGTTTCAAAACCATGCACCAGAATCCACTTCTTTCAACTCAGTAATACATTTTGGATGTGTACCTAGAGTTTAAAGCAGAAAAAAACGGAACTTTTAGAATTTTCATTTTTTGACCAAAACGACAGCCCCGGGGGTTATTAACATGTTGATATGGTTGGGATTTTTTTCTGACTGCGGTTTCAAAACCATGCACCAGAATCCACTTCTTTCAACTCAGTAATACATTTTGGATGTGTACCTAGAGTTTAAAGCAGAAAAAACGGAACTTTTAGAATTTTTATTTTTTGACCAAAACGACAGCCCCGGGGGTTATAAACATGTTGATATGGTTGTGATTTTTTTCTGACTGCGGTTTCAAAACCATGCACCAGAATCCACTTCTTTCAACTCAGTAATACATTTTGGATGTGTACCTAGAGTTTGAAGCAGAAAAAACGGAACTTTTAGAATTTTTATTTTTTGACCAAAACGACAGCCCCGGGGGTTATAAACATGTTGATATGGATGTGATTTTTTTTCTGACTGCGGTTTCAAAACCATGCACCAGAATCCACTTCTTTCAACTCAGTAATACATTTTGGATGTGTACCTAGAGTTTAAAGCAGAAAAAACGGAACTTTTAGAATTTTCATTTTTTGACCAAAACGACAGCCCCGGGGGTTATTAACATGTTGATATGGTTGTGATTTTTTTTCTGACTGCGGTTTCAAAACCATGCACCAGAATCCACTTCTTTCAACTCAGTAATACCTTTTGGTTGTGTACCTAGAGTTTAAAGCAGAAAAAACTGAACTTTTAGAATTTTCATTTTTTGACCAAAACGACAGCCCCGGGGGTTATTAACATGTTGATATGGTTGTGATTTTTTTTCTGACTGCGGTTTCAAAACCATGCACCAGAATCCACTTCTTTCAACTCAGTAATACATTTTGGATGTGTACCTAGAGTTTAAAGCAGAAAAAACTGAACTTTTAGAATTTTTATTTTTTGACCAAAACGACAGCCCCGGGGGTTATAAACATGTTGATATGGTTGTGATTTTGTTCTGACTGCGGTTTCAAAACCATGCACCAGAATCCACTTCTTTCAACTCAGTAATACATTTTGGATGTGTACCTAGAGTTTAAAGCAGAAAAAACGGAACTTTTAGAATTTTCATTTTTTGACCAAAACGACCGCCCTGGGGGTTATAAACATGTTGATATGGATGTGATTTTTTTTCTGACTGCGGTTTTAAAATCATGCACCAGAATCCACTTCTTTCAACTCAGTAATACATTTTGGATGTGTACCTAGAGTTTAAAGCAGAAAAAACAGAACTTTTAGAATTTTCATTTTTTGACCAAAACGACAGCCCCGGGGGTTATAAACATGTTGATATGGTTGTGATTTTTTTTCTGACTGCGGTTTCAAAACCATGCACCAGAATCCCCTTCTTTCAACTCAGTAATACATTTTGGATGTGTACCTAGAGTTTAAAGCAGAAAAAACTGAACTTTTAGAATTTTCATGTTTTGACCAAAACGACAGCCCCGGGGGTTATAAACATGTTGATATGGATGTGATTTTTTTCTGACTGCGGTTTCAAAACCATGCACCAGAATCCACTTCTTTCAACTCAGTAATACATTTTGGATGTGTACCTAGAGTTTAAAGCAGAAAAAACGGAAACTTTTAGAATTTTCATTTTTTGACCAAAACGACAGCACCGGGGGTTATAAACATGTTGATATGGTTGTGATTTTTTTTCTGACTGCGGTTTCAAAACCATGCACCAGAATCCACTTCTTTCAACTCAGTAATACATTTTGGATGTGTACCTAGAGTTTAAAGCAGAAAAAACGGAACTTTTAGAATTTTAATTTTTTGACCAAAACGACAGCCCCGGGGGTTATAAACATGTTGATATGGATGTGATTTTTTTTCTGACTGCGGTTTCAAAACCATGCACCAGAATCCACTTCTTTCAACTCAGTAATACATTTTGGATGTGTACCTAGAGTTTAAAGCAGAAAAAACGGAACTTTTCGAATTTTCATTTTTTTACCAAAACGACAGCCCCGGGGGTTATAAACATGTTGATATGGTTGTGATTTTTTTTCTGACTGCGGTTTCAAAACCATGCACCAGAATCCACTTCTTTCAACTCAGTAATACATTTTGGATGTGTACCTAGAGTTTTAAGCAGAAAAAACGGAACTTTTAGAATTTTCATTTTTTGACCAAAACGACAGCCCCGGGGGTTATAAACATGTTGATATGGTTGTGATTTTTTTTCTGACTTTGGTTTCAAAACCATGCACCAGAATCCACTTCTTTCAACTCAGTAATACATTTTGGATGTGTACCTAGAGTTTAAAGCAGAAAAAACGGAACTTTTAGAATTTTCATTTTTTGACCAAAACGAAAGCCCCAGGGGTTATTAACATGTTGATATGGTTGTGATTTTTTTTCTGACTGCGGTTTCAAAACCATGCACCAGAATCCACTTCTTTCAACTCAGTAATACCTTTTGGTTGTGTACCTAGAGTTTAAAGCAGAAAAAACTGAACTTTTAGAATTTTCATTTTTTGACCAAAACGACAGCCCCGGGGGTTATTAACATGTTGATATGGTTGTGATTTTTTTTCTGACTGCGGTTTCAAAACCATGCACCAGAATCCACTTCTTTCAACTCAGTAATACATTTTGGATGTGTACCTAGAGTTTAAAGCAGAAAAACTGAACTTTTAGAATTTTTATTTTTTGACCAAAACGACAGCCCCGGGGGTTATAAACATGTTGATATGGTTGTGATTTTGTTCTGACTGCGGTTTCAAAACCATGCACCAGAATCCACTTCTTTCAACTCAGTAATACATTTTGGATGTGTACCTAGAGTTTAAAGCAGAAAAAACGGAACTTTTAGAATTTTCATTTTTTGACCAAAACGACCGCCCCGGGGGTTATAAACATGTTGATATGGATGTGATTTTTTTTCTGACTGCGGTTTCAAAATCATGCACCAGAATCCACTTCTTTCAACTCAGTAATACATTTTGGATGTGTACCTAGAGTTTAAAGCAGAAAAAACAGAACTTTTAGAATTTTCATTTTTTGACCAAAACGACAGCCCCGGGGGTTATAAACATGTTGATATGGTTGTGATTTTTTTTCTGACTGCGGTTTCAAAACCATGCACCAGAATCCCCTTCTTTCAACTCAGTAATACATTTTGGATGTGTACCTAGAGTTTAAAGCAGAAAAAACTGAACTTTTAGAATTTTCATGTTTTGACCAAAACGACAGCCCCGGGGGTTATAAACATGTTGATATGGATGTGATTTTTTTCTGACTGCGGTTTCAAAACCATGCACCAGAATCCACTTCTTTCAACTCAGTAATACATTTTGGATGTGTACCTAGAGTTTAAAGCAGAAAAAACGGAACTTTTAGAATTTTCATTTTTTGACCAAAACGACAGCCCCGGGGGTTATTAACATGTTGATATGGTTGTGATTTTTTTTCTGACTGCGGTTTCAAAACCATGCACCAGAATCCACTTCTTTCAACTCAGTAATACCTTTTGGTTGTGTACCTAGAGTTTAAAGCAGAAAAAACTGAACTTTTAGAATTTTCATTTTTTGACCAAAACGACAGCCCCGGGGGTTATAAACATGTTGATATGGATGTGATTTTTTTTCTGACTGCGGTTTCAAAACCATGCACCAGAATCCACTTCTTTCAACTCAGTAATACATTTTGGATGTGTACCTAGAGTTTAAAGCAGAAAAAACGGAACTTTTAGAATTTTCATTTTTTTGACCAAAACGACAGCCCCGGGGGTTATAAACATGTTGATATGGTTGTGATTTTTTTCTGACTGCGGTTTCAAAACCATGCACCAGAATCCACTTCTTTCAACTCAGTAATACATTTTGGATGTGTACCTAGAGTTTAAAGCAGAAAAAAACGGAACTTTTCGAATTTTCATTTTTTGACCAAAACGACAGCCCCAGGGGTTAAAAACATGTTGATATGGTTGTGATTTTTTTTCTGACTGCGGTTTCAAAACCATGCACCAGAATCCACTTCTTTCAACTCAGTAATACATTTTGGATGTGTACCTAGAGTTTAAAGCAGAAAAAACGGAACTTTTAGAATTTTCATTTTTTGACCAAAACGACAGCCCCGGGGGTTATTAACATGTTGATATGGTTGGGATTTTTTTCTGACTGCGGTTTCAAAACCATGCACCAGAATCCACTTCTTTCAACTCAGTAATACATTTTGGATGTGTACCTAGAGTTTAAAGCAGAAAAAACGGAACTTTTAGAATTTTTATTTTTTGACCAAAACGACAGCCCCGGGGGTTATAAACATGTTGATATGGTTGTGATTTTTTTCTGACTGCGGTTTCAAAACCATGCACCAGAATCCACTTCTTTCAACTCAGTAATACATTTTGGATGTGTACCTAGAGTTTAAAGCAGCAGAAACTGAACTTTTAGAATTTTCATTTTTTGACCAAAACGACAGCCCCGGGGGTTATAAACATGTTGATATGGATGTGATTTTTTTTCTGACTGCGGTTTCAAAACCATGCACCAGAATCCACTTCTTTCAACTCAGTAATACATTTTGGATGTGTACCTAGAGTTTAAAGCAGAAAAAACGGAACTTTTAGAATTTTCATTTTTTGACCAAAACGACAGCCCCGGGGGTTATAAACATGTTGATATGGTTGTGATTTTTTTTCTGACTGCGGTTTCAAAACCATGCACCAGAATCCACTTCTTTCAACTCAGTAATACATTTTGGATGTGTACCTAGAGTTTAAAGCAGAAAAAACGGAACTTTTAGAATTTTCATTTTTTGACCAAAACGACAGCCCCGGGGGTTATAAACATGTTGATATGGATGTGATTTTTTTTCTGACTGCGGTTTCAAAACCATGCACCAGAATCCACTTCTTTCAACTAAGTAATACATTTTGGATGTGTACCTAGAGTTTAAAGCAGAAAAAATGGAACTTTTAGAATTTTAATTTTTTGACCAAAATGACAGCCCCGGGGGTTATAAACATGTTGATATGGATGTGATTTTTTTTTCTGACTGCGGTTTCAAAACCATGCACCAGAATCCACTTCTTTCAACTCAGTAATACATTTTGGATGTGTACCTAGAGTTTAAAGCAGAAAAAACTGAACTTTTAGAATTTTCATTTTTTGACCAAAACGACAGCCCCGGGGGTTATAAACATGTTGATATGGTTGTGATTTTTTTTCTGACTGCGGTTTCAAAACCATGCACCAGAATCCACTTCTTTCAACTCAGTAATACATTTTGGATGTGTACCTAGAGTTTAAAGCAGAAAAAACGGAACTTTTAGAATTTTCATGTTTTGACCAAAACGACAGCCCCGGGGGTTATAAACATGTTGATATGGATGTGATTTTTTTTCTGACTGCGGTTTCAAAACCATGCACCAGAATCCACTTCTTTCAACTCAGTAATACATTTTGGATGTGTACCTAGAGTTTAAAGCAGAAAAAACGGAACTTTTAGAATTTTAATTTTTTGACCAAAACGACAGCCCCGGGGGTTATAAACATGTTGATATGGATGTGATTTTTTTTCTGACTGCGGTTTCAAAACCATGCACCAGAATCCACTTCTTTCAACTCAGTAATACATTTTGGATGTGTACCTAGAGTTTAAAGCAGAAAAAACGGAACTTTTCGAATTTTCATTTTTTTACCAAAACGACAGCCCCGGGGGTTATAAACATGTTGATATGGTTGTGATTTTTTTTCTGACTGCGGTTTCAAAACCATGCACCAGAATCCACTTCTTTCAACTCAGTAATACATTTTGGATGTGTACCTAGAGTTTTAAGCAGAAAAAACGGAACTTTTAGAATTTTCATTTTTTGACCAAAACGACAGCCCCGGGGGTTATAAACATGTTGATATGGTTGTGATTTTTTTTCTGACTTTGGTTTCAAAACCATGCACCAGAATCCACTTCTTTCAACTCAGTAATACATTTTGGATGTGTACCTAGAGTTTAAAGCAGAAAAAACGGAACTTTTAGAATTTTCATTTTTTGACCAAAACGAAAGCCCCAGGGGTTATTAACATGTTGATATGGTTGTGATTTTTTTTCTGACTGCGGTTTCAAAACCATGCACCAGAATCCACTTCTTTCAACTCAGTAATACCTTTTGGTTGTGTACCTAGAGTTTAAAGCAGAAAAAACTGAACTTTTAGAATTTTCATTTTTTGACCAAAACGACAGCCCCGGGGGTTATTAACATGTTGATATGGTTGTGATTTTTTTTCTGACTGCGGTTTCAAAACCATGCACCAGAATCCACTTCTTTCAACTCAGTAATACATTTTGGATGTGTACCTAGAGTTTAAAGCAGAAAAACTGAACTTTTAGAATTTTTATTTTTTGACCAAAACGACAGCCCCGGGGGTTATAAACATGTTGATATGGTTGTGATTTTGTTCTGACTGCGGTTTCAAAACCATGCACCAGAATCCACTTCTTTCAACTCAGTAATACATTTTGGATGTGTACCTAGAGTTTAAAGCAGAAAAAACGGAACTTTTAGAATTTTCATTTTTTGACCAAAACGACCGCCCCGGGGGTTATAAACATGTTGATATGGATGTGATTTTTTTTCTGACTGCGGTTTCAAAATCATGCACCAGAATCCACTTCTTTCAACTCAGTAATACATTTTGGATGTGTACCTAGAGTTTAAAGCAGAAAAAACAGAACTTTTAGAATTTTCATTTTTTGACCAAAACGACAGCCCCGGGGGTTATAAACATGTTGATATGGTTGTGATTTTTTTTCTGACTGCGGTTTCAAAACCATGCACCAGAATCCCCTTCTTTCAACTCAGTAATACATTTTGGATGTGTACCTAGAGTTTAAAGCAGAAAAAACTGAACTTTTAGAATTTTCATGTTTTGACCAAAACGACAGCCCCGGGGGTTATAAACATGTTGATATGGATGTGATTTTTTTCTGACTGCGGTTTCAAAACCATGCACCAGAATCCACTTCTTTCAACTCAGTAATACATTTTGGATGTGTACCTAGAGTTTAAAGCAGAAAAAACGGAACTTTTAGAATTTTCATTTTTTGACCAAAACGACAGCCCCGGGGGTTATTAACATGTTGATATGGTTGTGATTTTTTTTCTGACTGCGGTTTCAAAACCATGCACCAGAATCCACTTCTTTCAACTCAGTAATACCTTTTGGTTGTGTACCTAGAGTTTAAAGCAGAAAAAACTGAACTTTTAGAATTTTCATTTTTTGACCAAAACGACAGCCCCGGGGGTTATAAACATGTTGATATGGATGTGATTTTTTTTCTGACTGCGGTTTCAAAACCATGCACCAGAATCCACTTCTTTCAACTCAGTAATACATTTTGGATGTGTACCTAGAGTTTAAAGCAGAAAAAACGGAACTTTTAGAATTTTCATTTTTTTGACCAAAACGACAGCCCCGGGGGTTATAAACATGTTGATATGGTTGTGATTTTTTTCTGACTGCGGTTTCAAAACCATGCACCAGAATCCACTTCTTTCAACTCAGTAATACATTTTGGATGTGTACCTAGAGTTTAAAGCAGAAAAAAACGGAACTTTTCGAATTTTCATTTTTTGACCAAAACGACAGCCCCAGGGGTTAAAAACATGTTGATATGGTTGTGATTTTTTTTCTGACTGCGGTTTCAAAACCATGCACCAGAATCCACTTCTTTCAACTCAGTAATACATTTTGGATGTGTACCTAGAGTTTAAAGCAGAAAAAACGGAACTTTTAGAATTTTCATTTTTTGACCAAAACGACAGCCCCGGGGGTTATTAACATGTTGATATGGTTGGGATTTTTTCTGACTGCGGTTTCAAAACCATGCACCAGAATCCACTTCTTTCAACTCAGTAATACATTTTGGATGTGTACCTAGAGTTTAAAGCAGAAAAAACGGAACTTTTAGAATTTTTATTTTTTGACCAAAACGACAGCCCCGGGGGTTATAAACATGTTGATATGGTTGTGATTTTTTTCTGACTGCGGTTTCAAAACCATGCACCAGAATCCACTTCTTTCAACTCAGTAATACATTTTGGATGTGTACCTAGAGTTTAAAGCAGCAGAAACTGAACTTTTAGAATTTTCATTTTTTGACCAAAACGACAGCCCCGGGGGTTATAAACATGTTGATATGGATGTGATTTTTTTTCTGACTGCGGTTTCAAAACCATGCACCAGAATCCACTTCTTTCAACTCAGTAATACATTTTGGATGTGTACCTAGAGTTTAAAGCAGAAAAAACGGAACTTTTAGAATTTTCATTTTTTGACCAAAACGACAGCCCCGGGGGTTATAAACATGTTGATATGGTTGTGATTTTTTTTCTGACTGCGGTTTCAAAACCATGCACCAGAATCCACTTCTTTCAACTCAGTAATACATTTTGGATGTGTACCTAGAGTTTAAAGCAGAAAAAACGGAACTTTTAGAATTTTCATTTTTTGACCAAAACGACAGCCCCGGGGGTTATAAACATGTTGATATGGATGTGATTTTTTTTCTGACTGCGGTTTCAAAACCATGCACCAGAATCCACTTCTTTCAACTAAGTAATACATTTTGGATGTGTACCTAGAGTTTAAAGCAGAAAAAATGGAACTTTTAGAATTTTAATTTTTTGACCAAAATGACAGCCCCGGGGGTTATAAACATGTTGATATGGATGTGATTTTTTTTTCTGACTGCGGTTTCAAAACCATGCACCAGAATCCACTTCTTTCAACTCAGTAATACATTTTGGATGTGTACCTAGAGTTTAAAGCAGAAAAAACTGAACTTTTAGAATTTTCATTTTTTGACCAAAACGACAGCCCCGGGGGTTATAAACATGTTGATATGGTTGTGATTTTTTTTCTGACTGCGGTTTCAAAACCATGCACCAGAATCCACTTCTTTCAACTCAGTAATACATTTTGGATGTGTACCTAGAGTTTAAAGCAGAAAAAACGGAACTTTTAGAATTTTCATGTTTTGACCAAAACGACAGCCCCGGGGGTTATAAACATGTTGATATGGATGTGATTTTTTTTCTGACTGCGGTTTCAAAACCATGCACCAGAATCCACTTCTTTCAACTCAGTAATACATTTTGGATGTGTACCTAGAGTTTAAAGCAGAAAAAACTGAACTTTTAGAATTTTCATTTTTTGACCAAAACGACAGCCCCGGGGGTTATAAACATGTTGATATGGTTGTGATTTTTTTTCTGACTGCGGTTTCAAAACTATGCACCAGAATCCACTTCTTTCAACTCAGTAAAACATTTTGGATGTGTACCTAGAGTTTAAAGCAGAAAAAACGGAACTTTTAGAATTTTCATTTTTTGACCAAAATGACAGCCCCGGGGGTTATAAACATGTTGATGTGGTTGTGATTTTTTTTCTGACTGCGGTTTCAAAACCATGCACCAGAATCCACTTCTTTCAACTCAGTAATACATTTTGGATGTGTACCTAGAGTTTAAAGCAGAAAAACATGAACTTTTAGAATTTTCATTTTTTGACCAAAACGACCGCCCCGGGGGTTATAAACATGTTGATATGGATGTGATTTTTTTTCTGACTGCGGTTTCAAAACCATGCACCAGAATCCACTTCTTTCAACTCAGTAATACATTTTGGATGTGTACCTAGAGTTTAAAGCAGAAAAAACAGAACTTTTAGAATTTTCATTTTTTGACCAAAACGACAGCCCCGGGGGTTATAAACATGTTGATATGGTTGTGATTTTTTTCTGACTGCGGTTTCAAAACCATGCACCAGAATCCACTTCTTTCAACTCAGTAATACATTTTGGATGTGTACCTAGAGTTTAAAGCAGAAAAAACTGAACTTTTAGAATTTTCATTTTTTGACCAAAACGAAAGCCCCGGGGGTTATTAACAATTTGATATGGTTGTGATTTTTTTTCTGACTGCGGTTTCAAAACCATGCACCAGAATCCACTTTTTTCAACTCAGTAATACATTTTGGATGTGTACCTAGAGTTTAAAGCAGAAAAAACTGAACTTTTAGAATTTTCATTTTTTGACCAAAACGACAGCCCCGGGGGTTATAAAAATCTTGATAAGGTTGTGATTTTTTTCTGACTGCGGTTTCAAAACCATGCACCAGAATCCACTTCTTTCAACTCAGTAATACATTTTGGATGTGTACCTAGAGTTTAAAGCAGAAAAACGGAACTTTTAGAATTTTCATTTTTTGACCAAAACGACAGCCCCGGGGGTTATAAACATGTTGATATGGTTGTGATTTTTTTCTGACTGCGGTTTCAAAACCATGCACCAGAATCCACTTCTTTCAACTCAGTAATACATTTTGGATGTGTACCTAGAGTTTAAAGCAGAAAAAACGGAAACTTTTCGAATTTTCATTTTTTGACCAAAACGACAGCCCCGGGGGTTATAAACATGTTGATATGGTTGTGATTTTTTTTCTGACTGCGGTTTCAAAAAAATGCACCAGAATCCACTTCTTTCAACTCAGTAATACATTTTTGGATGTGTACCTAGAGTTTAAAGCAGAAAAAACGGAACTTTTAGAATTTTCATTTTTTGACCAAAACGACAGCCCCGGGGGTTATTAACATGTTGATATGGTTGGGATTTTTTTTCTGACTGCGGTTTCAAAACCATGCACCAGAATCCACTTCTTTCAACTCAGTAATACATTTTGGATGTGTACCTAGAGTTTAAAGCAGAAAAAACGGAACTTTTAGAATTTTTATTTTTTGACCAAAACGACAGCCCCGGGGGTTATAAACATGTTGATATGGTTGTGATTTTTTTCTGACTGCGGTTTCAAAACCATGCACCAGAATCCACTTCTTTCAACTCAGTAATACATTTTGGATGTGTACCTAGAGTTTAAAGCAGCAAAAACTGAACTTTTAGAATTTTCATTTTTTGACCAAAACGACAGCCCCGGGGGTTATAAACATGTTGATATGGTTGTGATTTTTTTCTGACTGCGGTTTCAAAACCATGCACCAGAATCCACTTCTTTCAACTCAGTAATACATTTTGGATGTGTACCTAGAGTTTAAAGCAGAAAAAACGGAAACTTTTAGAATTTTCATTTTTTGATCAAAACGACAGCCCCGGGGGTTATAAACATGTTGATATGGTTGTGATTTTTTTTTCTGACTGCGGTTTCAAAACCATGCACCAGAATCCACTTCTTTCAACTCAGTAATACATTTTGGATGTGTACCTAGAGTTTAAAGCAGAAAAAACTGAACTTTTAAAATTTTCATTTTTTGACCAAAACGACAGCCCGGGGGGTTATAAACATATTGATATGGATGTGATTTTTTTTCTGACTGCGGTTTCAAAACCATGCACCAGAATCCACTTCTTTCAACTCAGTAATACATTTTGGATGTGTACCTAGAGTTTAAAGCAGAAAAAATGGAACTTTTAGAATTTTAATTTTTTGACCAAAACGACAGCCCCGGGGGTTATAAACATGTTGATATGGATGTGATTTTTTTTCTGACTGCGGTTTCAAAACCATGCACCAGAATCCACTTCTTTCAACTCAGTAATACATTTTGGATGTGTACCTAGAGTTTAAAGCAGAAAAAACGGAACTTTTAGAATTTTCATTTTTTGACCAAAACGACAGCCCCGGGGGTTATAAACATGTTGATATGGTTGTGATTTTTTTTCTGACTGCGGTTTCAAAACCATGCACCAGAATCCACTTCTTTCAACTCAGTAATACATTTTGGATGTGTACCTAGAGTTTAAAGCAGAAAAAACGGAACTTTTAGAATTTTCATGTTTTGACCAAAACGACAGCCCCGGGGGTTATAAACATGTTGATATGGATGTGATTTTTTTTCTGACTGCGGTTTCAAAACCATGCACCAGAATCCACTTCTTTCAACTCAGTAATACATTTTGGATGTGTACCTAGAGTTTAAAGCAGAAAAAACAGAACTTTTAGAATTTTCATTTTTTGACCAAAACGACAGCCCCGGGGATTATAAACATGTTGATATGGTTGTGATTTTTTTTCTGACTGCGGTTTCAAAACCATGCACCAGAATCCACTTCTTTCAACTCAGTAATACATTTTGGATGTGTACCTAGAGTTTAAAGCAGAAAAAACTGAACTTTTAGAATTTTCATTTTTTGACCAAAACGACAGCCCCGGGGGTTATTAACATGTTGATATGGTTGTGATTTTTTTTCTGACTGCGGTTTCAAAACCATGCACCAGAACCCACTTCTTTCAACTCAGTAATACATTTTGGTTGTGTACCTAGAGTTTAAAGCAGAAAAAACTGAACTTTTAGAATTTTCATTTTTTGACCAAAACGACAGCCCCGGGGGTTATTAACATGTTGATATGGTTGTGATTTTTTTTCTGACTGCGGTTTCAAAACCATGCACCAGAATCCACTTCTTTCAACTCAGTAATACATTTTGGATGTGTACCTAGAGTTTAAAGCAGAAAAAACTGAACTTTTAGAATTTTTATTTTTTGACCAAAACGACAGCCCCGGGGGTTATAAACATGTTGATATGGTTGTGATTTTTTTCTGAGTGCGGTTTCAAAACCATGCACCAGAATCCACTTCTTTCAACTCAGTAATACATTTTGGATGTGTACCTAGAGTTTAAAGCAGCAAAAACGGAACTTTTAGAATTTTCATTTTTTGACCAAAACGACAGCCCCGGGGGTAATAAACATGTTGATATGGATGTGATTTTTTTTCTGACTGCGGTATCAAAACCATGCACCAGAATCCACTTCTTTCAATTCAGTAATACATTTTGGATGTGTACCTACAGTTTAAAGCAGAAAAAACGGAACTTTTAGAATTTTCATTTTTTGACCAAAACGACAGCCCCGGGGGTTATAAACATGTTGATATGGATGTGATTTTTTTCTGACTGCGGTTTCAAAACCATGCACCAGAATCCACTTCTTTCAACTCAGTAATACATTTTGGATGTGTACCTAGAGTTTAAAGCAGAAAAAACGGAAACTTTTAGAATTTTCATTTTTTGACCAAAACGACAGCCCCGGGGGTTATAAACATGTTGATATGGTTGTGATTTTTTTTCTGACTGCGGTTTCAAAACCATGCACCAGAATCCACTTCTTTCAACTCAGTAATACATTTTGGATGTGTACCTAGAGTTTAAAGCAGAAAAAACGGAACTTTTAGAATTTTCATTTTTTGACCAAAACGACAGCCCCGGGGGTTATAAACATGTTGATATGGATGTGATTTTTTTTCTGACTGCGGTTTCAAAACCATGCACCAGAATCCACTTCTTTCAACTCAGTAATACATTTTGGATGTGTACCTAGAGTTTAAAGCAGAAAAAACGGAACTTTTCGAATTTTCATTTTTTTACCAAAACGACAGCCCCGGGGGTTATAAACATGTTGATATGGTTGTGATTTTTTTTCTGACTTTGGTTTCAAAACCATGCACCAGAATCCACTTCTTTCAACTCAGTAATACATTTTGGATGTGTACATAGAGTTTAAAGCAGAAAAAACGGAACTTTTAGAATTTTCATTTTTTGACCAAAACGACAGCCCCGGGGGTTATTAACATGTTGATATGGTTGTGATTTTTTTTCTGACTGTGGTTTCAAAACCATGCACCAGAATCCACTTCTTTCAACTCAGTAATACATTTTGGTTGTGTACCTAGAGTTTAAAGCAGAAAAAACTGAACTTTTAGAATTTTCATTTTTTGACCAAAACGACAGCCTCAGGGGTTATTAACATGTTGATATGGTTGTGATTTTTTTTCTGACTGCGGTTTCAAAACCATGCACCAGAATCCACTTCTTTCAACTCAGTAATACATTTTGGATGTGTACCTAGAGTTTAAAGCAGAAAAAACTGAACTTTTAGAATTTTTATTTTTTGACCAAAACGACAGCCACAGGGGTTATAAACATGTTGATATGGTTGTGATTTTTTTCTGAGTGCGGTTTCAAAACCATGCACCAGAATCCACTTCTTTCAACTCAGTAATACATTTTGGATGTGTACCTAGAGTTTAAAGCAGCAAAAACGGAACTTTTAGAATTTTCATTTTTTGACCAAAACGACAGCCCCGGGGGTTATAAACATGTTGATATGGATGTGATTTTTTTTCTGACTGCGGTTTCAAAACGATGCACCAGAATCCACTTCTTTCAACTCAGTAATACATTTTGGATGTGTACCTAGAGTTTAAAGCAGAAAAAACGGAACTTTTAGAATTTTCATTTTTTGACCAAAACGACAGCCCCGGGGGTTATAAACATGTTGATATGGTTGTGATTTTTTTCTGACTGCGGTTTCAAAACCATGCACCAGAATCCACTTCTTTCAACTCAGTAATACATTTTGGATGTGTACCTAGAGTTTAAAGCAGAAAAAACGGAAACTTTTAGAATTTTCATTTTTTGACCAAAACGACAGCCCCGGGGGTTATAAACATGTTGATATGGTTGTGATTTTTTTTCTGACTGCGGTTTCAAAACCATGCACCAGAATCCACTTCTTTCAACTCAGTAATACATTTTGGATGTGTACCTAGAGTTTAAAGCAGAAAAAACGGAACTTTTAGAATTTTCATTTTTTGACCAAAACGACAGCCCCGGGGGTTATAAACATGTTGATATGGATGTGATTTTTTTTCTGACTGCGGTTTCAAAACCATGCACCAGAATCCACTTCTTTCAACTCAGTAATACATTTTGGATGTGTACCTAGAGTTTAAAGCAGAAAAAACGGAACTTTTCGAATTTTCATTTTTTTACCAAAACGACAGCCCCGGGGGTTATTAACATGTTGATATGGTTGTGATTTTTTTTCTGACTGTGGTTTCAAAACCATGCACCAGAATCCACTTCTTTCAACTCAGTAATACATTTTGGTTGTGTACCTAGAGTTTAAAGCAGAAAAAACTGAACTTTTAGAATTTTCATTTTTTGACCAAAACGACAGCCTCAGGGGTTATTAACATGTTGATATGGTTGTGATTTTTTTTCTGACTGCGGTTTCAAAACCATGCACCAGAATCCACTTCTTTCAACTCAGTAATACATTTTGGATGTGTACCTAGAGTTTAAAGCAGAAAAAACGGAACTTTTAGAATTTTTATTTTTTGACCAAAACGACAGCCCCAGGGGTTATAAACATGTTGATATGGTTGTGATTTTTTTCTGAGTGCGGTTTCAAAACCATGCACCAGAATCCACTTCTTTCAACTCAGTAATACATTTTGGATGTGTACCTAGAGTTTAAAGCAGCAAAAACGGAACTTTTAGAATTTTCATTTTTTGACCAAAACGACAGCCCCGGGGGTTATAAACATGTTGATATGGATGTGATTTTTTTTCTGACTGCGGTTTCAAAACGATGCACCAGAATCCACTTCTTTCAACTCAGTAATACATTTTGGATGTGTACCTAGAGTTTAAAGCAGAAAAAACGGAACTTTTAGAATTTTCATTTTTTGACCAAAACGACAGCCCCGGGGGTTATAAACATGTTGATATGGTTGTGATTTTTTTCTGACTGCGGTTTCAAAACCATGCACCAGAATCCACTTCTTTCAACTCAGTAATACATTTTGGATGTGTACCTAGAGTTTAAAGCAGAAAAAACGGAAACTTTTAGAATTTTTATTTTTTGACCAAAACGACAGCACCGGGGGTTATAAACATGTTGATATGGTTGTGATTTTTTTTCTGACTGCGGTTTCAAAACCATGCACCAGAATCCACTTCTTTCAACTCAGTAATACATTTTGGATGTGTACCTAGAGTTTAAAGCAGAAAAAACGGAACTTTTAGAATTTTAATTTTTTGACCAAAACGACAGCCCCGGGGGTTATAAACATGTTGATATGGATGTGATTTTTTTTCTGACTGCGGTTTCAAAACCATGCACCAGAATCCACTTCTTTCAACTCAGTAATACATTTTGGATGTGTACCTAGAGTTTAAAGCAGAAAAAACGGAACTTTTCGAATTTTCATTTTTTTACCAAAACGACAGCCCCGGGGGTTATAAACATGTTGATATGGTTGTGATTTTTTTTCTGACTTTGGTTTCAAAACCATGCACCAGAATCCACTTCTTTCAACTCAGTAATACATTTTGGATGTGTACCTAGAGTTTAAAGCA
Source organism: Crinia signifera (assembly GCF_055691185.1). Taxonomy (NCBI): domain Eukaryota; kingdom Metazoa; phylum Chordata; class Amphibia; order Anura; family Myobatrachidae; genus Crinia; species Crinia signifera. The sequence continues at coordinate 17,435 of NW_028142060.1, read as the reverse complement.
GAAAAAACGGAACTTTTAGAATTTTCATTTTTTGACCAAAACGACAGCCCCGGGGGTTATTAACATGTTGATATGGTTGTGATTTTTTTTCTGACTGTGGTTTCAAAACCATGCACCAGAATCCACTTCTTTCAACTCAGTAATACATTTTGGTTGTGTACCTAGAGTTTAAAGCAGAAAAAACTGAACTTTTAGAATTTTCATTTTTTGACCAAAACGACAGCCTCAGGGGTTATTAACATGTTGATATGGTTGTGATTTTTTTTCTGACTGCGGTTTCAAAACCATGCACCAGAATCCACTTCTTTCAACTCAGTAATACATTTTGGATGTGTACCTAGAGTTTAAAGCAGAAAAAACTGAACTTTTAGAATTTTTATTTTTTGACCAAAACGACAGCCCCAGGGGTTATAAACATGTTGATATGGTTGTGATTTTTTTCTGAGTGCGGTTTCAAAACCATGCACCAGAATCCACTTCTTTCAACTCAGTAATACATTTTGGATGTGTACCTAGAGTTTAAAGCAGCAAAAACGGAACTTTTAGAATTTTCATTTTTTGACCAAAACGACAGCCCCGGGGGTTATAAACATGTTGATATGGATGTGATTTTTTTTCTGACTGCGGTTTCAAAACGATGCACCAGAATCCACTTCTTTCAACTCAGTAATACATTTTGGATGTGTACCTAGAGTTTAAAGCAGAAAAAACGGAACTTTTAGAATTTTCATTTTTTGACCAAAACGACAGCCCCGGGGGTTATAAACATGTTGATATGGTTGTGATTTTTTTCTGAGTGCGGTTTCAAAACCATGCACCAGAATCCACTTCTTTCAACTCAGTAATACATTTTGGATGTGTACCTAGAGTTTAAAGCAGAAAAAACGGAAACTTTTAGAATTTTCATTTTTTGACCAAAACGACAGCCCCGGGGGTTATAAACATGTTGATATGGTTGTGATTTTTTTTCTGACTGCGGTTTCAAAACCATGCACCAGAATCCACTTCTTTCAACTCAGTAATACATTTTGGATGTGTACCTAGAGTTTAAAGCAGAAAAAACGGAACTTTTAGAATTTTCATTTTTTGACCAAAACGACAGCCCCGGGGGTTATAAACATGTTGATATGGATGTGATTTTTTTTCTGACTGCGGTTTCAAAACCATGCACCAGAATCCACTTCTTTCAACTCAGTAATACATTTTGGATGTGTACCTAGAGTTTAAAGCAGAAAAAACTGAACTTTTCGAATTTTCATTTTTTTACCAAAACGACAGCCCCGGGGGTTATTAACATGTTGATATGGTTGTGATTTTTTTTCTGACTGTGGTTTCAAAACCATGCACCAGAATCCACTTCTTTCAACTCAGTAATACATTTTGGTTGTGTACCTAGAGTTTAAAGCAGAAAAAACTGAACTTTTAGAATTTTCATTTTTTGACCAAAACGACAGCCTCAGGGGTTATTAACATGTTGATATGGTTGTGATTTTTTTTCTGACTGCGGTTTCAAAACCATGCACCAGAATCCACTTCTTTCAACTCAGTAATACATTTTGGATGTGTACCTAGAGTTTAAAGCAGAAAAAACGGAACTTTTAGAATTTTTATTTTTTGACCAAAACGACAGCCCCAGGGGTTATAAACATGTTGATATGGTTGTGATTTTTTTTCTGACTGCGGTTTCAAAACCATGCACCAGAATCCACTTCTTTCAACTCAGTAATACATTTTGGATGTGTACCTAGAGTTTAAAGCAGAAAAAACGGAACTTTTAGAATTTTCATTTTTTGACCAAAACGACAGCCCCGGGGGTTATAAACATGTTGATATGGATGTGATTTTTTTTCTGACTGCGGTTTCAAAACCATGCACCAGAATCCACTTCTTTCAACTCAGTAATACATTTTGGATGTGTACCTAGAGTTTAAAGCAGAAAAAACGGAACTTTTCGAATTTTCATTTTTTTACCAAAACGACAGCCCCGGGGGTTATTAACATGTTGATATGGTTGTGATTTTTTTTCTGACTGTGGTTTCAAAACCATGCACCAGAATCCACTTCTTTCAACTCAGTAATACATTTTGGTTGTGTACCTAGAGTTTAAAGCAGAAAAAACTGAACTTTTAGAATTTTCATTTTTTGACCAAAACGACAGCCTCAGGGGTTATTAACATGTTGATATGGTTGTGATTTTTTTTCTGACTGCGGTTTCAAAACCATGCACCAGAATCCACTTCTTTCAACTCAGTAATACATTTTGGATGTGTACCTAGAGTTTAAAGCAGAAAAAACGGAACTTTTAGAATTTTTATTTTTTGACCAAAACGACAGCCCCAGGGGTTATAAACATGTTGATATGGTTGTGATTTTTTTCTGAGTGCGGTTTCAAAACCATGCACCAGAATCCACTTCTTTCAACTCAGTAATACATTTTGGATGTGTACCTAGAGTTTAAAGCAGCAAAAACGGAACTTTTAGAATTTTCATTTTTTGACCAAAACGACAGCCCCGGGGGTTATAAACATGTTGATATGGATGTGATTTTTTTTCTGACTGCGGTTTCAAAACGATGCACCAGAATCCACTTCTTTCAACTCAGTAATACATTTTGGATGTGTACCTAGAGTTTAAAGCAGAAAAAACGGAACTTTTAGAATTTTCATTTTTTGACCAAAACGACAGCCCCGGGGGTTATAAACATGTTGATATGGTTGTGATTTTTTTCTGACTGCGGTTTCAAAACCATGCACCAGAATCCACTTCTTTCAACTCAGTAATACATTTTGGATGTGTACCTAGAGTTTAAAGCAGAAAAAACGGAAACTTTTAGAATTTTCATTTTTTGACCAAAACGACAGCACCGGGGGTTATAAACATGTTGATATGGTTGTGATTTTTTTTCTGACTGCGGTTTCAAAACCATGCACCAGAATCCACTTCTTTCAACTCAGTAATACATTTTGGATGTGTACCTAGAGTTTAAAGCAGAAAAAACGGAACTTTTAGAATTTTAATTTTTTGACCAAAACGACAGCCCCGGGGGTTATAAACATGTTGATATGGATGTGATTTTTTTTCTGACTGCGGTTTCAAAACCATGCACCAGAATCCACTTCTTTCAACTCAGTAATACATTTTGGATGTGTACCTAGAGTTTAAAGCAGAAAAAACGGAACTTTTCGAATTTTCATTTTTTTACCAAAACGACAGCCCCGGGGGTTATAAACATGTTGATATGGTTGTGATTTTTTTTCTGACTGCGGTTTCAAAACCATGCACCAGAATCCACTTCTTTCAACTCAGTAATACATTTTGGATGTGTACCTAGAGTTTAAAGCAGAAAAAACGGAACTTTTAGAATTTTCATTTTTTGACCAAAACGACAGCCCCGGGGGTTATAAACATGTTGATATGGTTGTGATTTTTTTTCTGACTTTGGTTTCAAAACCATGCACCAGAATCCACTTCTTTCAACTCAGTAATACATTTTGGATGTGTACCTAGAGTTTAAAGCAGAAAAAACGGAACTTTTAGAATTTTCATTTTTTGACCAAAACGACAGCCCCGGGGGTTATTAACATGTTGATATGGTTGTGATTTTTTTTCTGACTGCGGTTTCAAAACCATGCACCAGAATCCACTTCTTTCAACTCAGTAATACCTTTTGGTTGTGTACCTAGAGTTTAAAGCAGAAAAAACTGAACTTTTAGAATTTTCATTTTTTGACCAAAACGACAGCCCCGGGGGTTATTAACATGTTGATATGGTTGTGATTTTTTTTCTGACTGCGGTTTCAAAACCATGCACCAGAATCCACTTCTTTCAACTCAGTAATACATTTTGGATGTGTACCTAGAGTTTAAAGCAGAAAAAACTGAACTTTTAGAATTTTTATTTTTTGACCAAAACGACATCCCCGGGGGTTATAAACATGTTGATATGGTTGTGATTTTGTTCTGACTGCGGTTTCAAAACCATGCACCAGAATCCACTTCTTTCAACTCAGTAATACATTTTGGATGTGTACCTAGAGTTTAAAGCAGAAAAAACGGAACTTTTAGAATTTTCATTTTTTGACCAAAACGACCGCCCCGGGGGTTATAAACATGTTGATATGGATGTGATTTTTTTTCTGACTGCGGTTTCAAAATCATGCACCAGAATCCACTTCTTTCAACTCAGTAATACATTTTGGATGTGTACCTAGAGTTTAAAGCAGAAAAAACAGAACTTTTAGAATTTTCATTTTTTGACCAAAACGACAGCCCCGGGGGTTATAAACATGTTGATATGGTTGTGATTTTTTTTCTGACTGCGGTTTCAAAACCATGCACCAGAATCCACTTCTTTCAACTCAGTAATACCTTTTGGTTGTGTACCTAGAGTTTAAAGCAGAAAAAACTGAACTTTTAGAATTTTCATTTTTTGACCAAAACGACAGCCCCGGGGGTTATTAACATGTTGATATGGTTGTGATTTTTTTTCTGACTGCGGTTTCAAAACCATGCACCAGAATCCACTTCTTTCAACTCAGTAATACATTTTGGATGTGTACCTAGAGTTTAAAGCAGAAAAAACTGAACTTTTAGAATTTTTATTTTTTGACCAAAACGACATCCCCGGGGGTTATAAACATGTTGATATGGTTGTGATTTTGTTCTGACTGCGGTTTCAAAACCATGCACCAGAATCCACTTCTTTCAACTCAGTAATACATTTTGGATGTGTACATAGAGTTTAAAGCAGAAAAAACGGAACTTTTAGAATTTTCATTTTTTGACCAAAACGACAGCCCCGGGGGTTATTAACATGTTGATATGGTTGTGATTTTTTTTCTGACTGTGGCTTCAAAACCATGCACCAGAATCCACTTCTTTCAACTCAGTAATACATTTTGGTTGTGTACCTAGAGTTTAAAGCAGAAAAAACTGAACTTTTAGAATTTTCATTTTTTGACCAAAACGACAGCCTCAGGGGTTATTAACATGTTGATATGGTTGTGATTTTTTTTCTGACTGCGGTTTCAAAACCATGCACCAGAATCCACTTCTTTCAACTCAGTAATACATTTTGGATGTGTACCTAGAGTTTAAAGCAGAAAAAACTGAACTTTTAGAATTTTTATTTTTTGACCAAAACGACAGCCACAGGGGTTATAAACATGTTGATATGGTTGTGATTTTTTTCTGAGTGCGGTTTCAAAACCATGCACCAGAATCCACTTCTTTCAACTCAGTAATACATTTTGGATGTGTACCTAGAGTTTAAAGCAGCAAAAACGGAACTTTTAGAATTTTCATTTTTTGACCAAAACGACAGCCCCGGGGGTTATAAACATGTTGATATGGATGTGATTTTTTTTCTGACTGCGGTTTCAAAACGATGCACCAGAATCCACTTCTTTCAACTCAGTAATACATTTTGGATGTGTACCTAGAGTTTAAAGCAGAAAAAACGGAACTTTTAGAATTTTCATTTTTTGACCAAAACGACAGCCCCGGGGGTTATAAACATGTTGATATGGTTGTGATTTTTTTCTGACTGCGGTTTCAAAACCATGCACCAGAATCCACTTCTTTCAACTCAGTAATACATTTTGGATGTGTACCTAGAGTTTAAAGCAGAAAAAACGGAAACTTTTAGAATTTTCATTTTTTGACCAAAACGACAGCCCCGGGGGTTATAAACATGTTGATATGGTTGTGATTTTTTTTCTGACTGCGGTTTCAAAACCATGCACCAGAATCCACTTCTTTCAACTCAGTAATACATTTTGGATGTGTACCTAGAGTTTAAAGCAGAAAAAACGGAACTTTTAGAATTTTCATTTTTTGACCAAAACGACAGCCCCGGGGGTTATAAACATGTTGATATGGATGTGATTTTTTTTCTGACTGCGGTTTCAAAACCATGCACCAGAATCCACTTCTTTCAACTCAGTAATACATTTTGGATGTGTACCTAGAGTTTAAAGCAGAAAAAACGGAACTTTTCGAATTTTCATTTTTTTACCAAAACGACAGCCCCGGGGGTTATTAACATGTTGATATGGTTGTGATTTTTTTTCTGACTGTGGTTTCAAAACCATGCACCAGAATCCACTTCTTTCAACTCAGTAATACATTTTGGTTGTGTACCTAGAGTTTAAAGCAGAAAAAACTGAACTTTTAGAATTTTCATTTTTTGACCAAAACGACAGCCTCAGGGGTTATTAACATGTTGATATGGTTGTGATTTTTTTTCTGACTGCGGTTTCAAAACCATGCACCAGAATCCACTTCTTTCAACTCAGTAATACATTTTGGATGTGTACCTAGAGTTTAAAGCAGAAAAAACGGAACTTTTAGAATTTTTATTTTTTGACCAAAACGACAGCCCCAGGGGTTATAAACATGTTGATATGGTTGTGATTTTTTTCTGAGTGCGGTTTCAAAACCATGCACCAGAATCCACTTCTTTCAACTCAGTAATACATTTTGGATGTGTACCTAGAGTTTAAAGCAGCAAAAACGGAACTTTTAGAATTTTCATTTTTTGACCAAAACGACAGCCCCGGGGGTTATAAACATGTTGATATGGATGTGATTTTTTTTCTGACTGCGGTTTCAAAACGATGCACCAGAATCCACTTCTTTCAACTCAGTAATACATTTTGGATGTGTACCTAGAGTTTAAAGCAGAAAAAACGGAACTTTTAGAATTTTCATTTTTTGACCAAAACGACAGCCCCGGGGGTTATAAACATGTTGATATGGTTGTGATTTTTTTCTGACTGCGGTTTCAAAACCATGCACCAGAATCCACTTCTTTCAACTCAGTAATACATTTTGGATGTGTACCTAGAGTTTAAAGCAGAAAAAACGGAAACTTTTAGAATTTTCATTTTTTGACCAAAACGACAGCACCGGGGGTTATAAACATGTTGATATGGTTGTGATTTTTTTTCTGACTGCGGTTTCAAAACCATGCACCAGAATCCACTTCTTTCAACTCAGTAATACATTTTGGATGTGTACCTAGAGTTTAAAGCAGAAAAAACGGAACTTTTAGAATTTTAATTTTTTTGACCAAAACGACAGCCCCGGGGGTTATAAACATGTTGATATGGATGTGATTTTTTTTCTGACTGCGGTTTCAAAACCATGCACCAGAATCCACTTCTTTCAACTCAGTAATACATTTTGGATGTGTACCTAGAGTTTAAAGCAGAAAAAACGGAACTTTTCGAATTTTCATTTTTTTACCAAAACGACAGCCCCGGGGGTTATAAACATGTTGATATGGTTGTGATTTTTTTTCTGACTTTGGTTTCAAAACCATGCACCAGAATCCACTTCTTTCAACTCAGTAATACATTTTGGATGTGTACCTAGAGTTTAAAGCAGAAAAAACGGAACTTTTAGAATTTTCATTTTTTGACCAAAACGACAGCCCCGGGGGTTATTAACATGTTGATATGGTTGTGATTTTTTTTCTGACTGTGGTTTCAAAACCATGCACCAGAATCCACTTCTTTCAACTCAGTAATACATTTTGGTTGTGTACCTAGAGTTTAAAGCAGAAAAAACTGAACTTTTAGAATTTTCATTTTTTGACCAAAACGACAGCCTCAGGGGTTATTAACATGTTGATATGGTTGTGATTTTTTTTCTGACTGCGGTTTCAAAACCATGCACCAGAATCCACTTCTTTCAACTCAGTAATACATTTTGGATGTGTACCTAGAGTTTAAAGCAGAAAAAACTGAACTTTTAGAATTTTTATTTTTTGACCAAAACGACAGCCCCAGGGGTTATAAACATGTTGATATGGTTGTGATTTTTTTCTGAGTGCGGTTTCAAAACCATGCACCAGAATCCACTTCTTTCAACTCAGTAATACATTTTGGATGTGTACCTAGAGTTTAAAGCAGCAAAAACGGAACTTTTAGAATTTTCATTTTTTGACCAAAACGACAGCCCCGGGGGTTATAAACATGTTGATATGGATGTGATTTTTTTTCTGACTGCGGTTTCAAAACGATGCACCAGAATCCACTTCTTTCAACTCAGTAATACATTTTGGATGTGTACCTAGAGTTTAAAGCAGAAAAAACGGAACTTTTAGAATTTTCATTTTTTGACCAAAACGACAGCCCCGGGGGTTATAAACATGTTGATATGGTTGTGATTTTTTTCTGAGTGCGGTTTCAAAACCATGCACCAGAATCCACTTCTTTCAACTCAGTAATACATTTTGGATGTGTACCTAGAGTTTAAAGCAGAAAAAACGGAAACTTTTAGAATTTTCATTTTTTGACCAAAACGACAGCCCCGGGGGTTATAAACATGTTGATATGGTTGTGATTTTTTTTCTGACTGCGGTTTCAAAACCATGCACCAGAATCCACTTCTTTCAACTCAGTAATACATTTTGGATGTGTACCTAGAGTTTAAAGCAGAAAAAACGGAACTTTTAGAATTTTCATTTTTTGACCAAAACGACAGCCCCGGGGGTTATAAACATGTTGATATGGATGTGATTTTTTTTCTGACTGCGGTTTCAAAACCATGCACCAGAATCCACTTCTTTCAACTCAGTAATACATTTTGGATGTGTACCTAGAGTTTAAAGCAGAAAAAACTGAACTTTTCGAATTTTCATTTTTTTACCAAAACGACAGCCCCGGGGGTTATTAACATGTTGATATGGTTGTGATTTTTTTTCTGACTGTGGTTTCAAAACCATGCACCAGAATCCACTTCTTTCAACTCAGTAATACATTTTGGTTGTGTACCTAGAGTTTAAAGCAGAAAAAACTGAACTTTTAGAATTTTCATTTTTTGACCAAAACGACAGCCTCAGGGGTTATTAACATGTTGATATGGTTGTGATTTTTTTTCTGACTGCGGTTTCAAAACCATGCACCAGAATCCACTTCTTTCAACTCAGTAATACATTTTGGATGTGTACCTAGAGTTTAAAGCAGAAAAAACGGAACTTTTAGAATTTTTATTTTTTGACCAAAACGACAGCCCCAGGGGTTATAAACATGTTGATATGGTTGTGATTTTTTTTCTGACTGCGGTTTCAAAACCATGCACCAGAATCCACTTCTTTCAACTCAGTAATACATTTTGGATGTGTACCTAGAGTTTAAAGCAGAAAAAACGGAACTTTTAGAATTTTCATTTTTTGACCAAAACGACAGCCCCGGGGGTTATAAACGTGTTGATATGGATGTGATTTTTTTTCTGACTGCGGTTTCAAAACCATGCACCAGAATCCACTTCTTTCAACTCAGTAATACATTTTGGATGTGTACCTAGAGTTTAAAGCAGAAAAAACGGAACTTTTCGAATTTTCATTTTTTTACCAAAACGACAGCCCCGGGGGTTATTAACATGTTGATATGGTTGTGATTTTTTTTCTGACTGTGGTTTCAAAACCATGCACCAGAATCCACTTCTTTCAACTCAGTAATACATTTTGGTTGTGTACCTAGAGTTTAAAGCAGAAAAAACTGAACTTTTAGAATTTTCATTTTTTGACCAAAACGACAGCCTCAGGGGTTATTAACATGTTGATATGGTTGTGATTTTTTTTCTGACTGCGGTTTCAAAACCATGCACCAGAATCCACTTCTTTCAACTCAGTAATACATTTTGGATGTGTACCTAGAGTTTAAAGCAGAAAAAACGGAACTTTTAGAATTTTTATTTTTTGACCAAAACGACAGCCCCAGGGGTTATAAACATGTTGATATGGTTGTGATTTTTTTCTGAGTGCGGTTTCAAAACCATGCACCAGAATCCACTTCTTTCAACTCAGTAATACATTTTGGATGTGTACCTAGAGTTTAAAGCAGCAAAAACGGAACTTTTAGAATTTTCATTTTTTGACCAAAACGACAGCCCCGGGGGTTATAAACATGTTGATATGGATGTGATTTTTTTTCTGACTGCGGTTTCAAAACGATGCACCAGAATCCACTTCTTTCAACTCAGTAATACATTTTGGATGTGTACCTAGAGTTTAAAGCAGAAAAAACGGAACTTTTAGAATTTTCATTTTTTGACCAAAACGACAGCCCCGGGGGTTATAAACATGTTGATATGGTTGTGATTTTTTTCTGACTGCGGTTTCAAAACCATGCACCAGAATCCACTTCTTTCAACTCAGTAATACATTTTGGATGTGTACCTAGAGTTTAAAGCAGAAAAAACGGAAACTTTTAGAATTTTCATTTTTTGACCAAAACGACAGCACCGGGGGTTATAAACATGTTGATATGGTTGTGATTTTTTTTCTGACTGCGGTTTCAAAACCATGCACCAGAATCCACTTCTTTCAACTCAGTAATACATTTTGGATGTGTACCTAGAGTTTAAAGCAGAAAAAACGGAACTTTTAGAATTTTAATTTTTTGACCAAAACGACAGCCCCGGGGGTTATAAACATGTTGATATGGTTGTGATTTTTTTTCTGACTGCGGTTTCAAAACCATGCACCAGAATCCACTTCTTTCAACTCAGTAATACATTTTGGATGTGTACCTAGAGTTTAAAGCAGAAAAAACGGAACTTTTAGAATTTTCATTTTTTGACCAAAACGACAGCCCCGGGGGTTATAAACATGTTGATATGGTTGTGATTTTTTTTCTGACTGCGGTTTCAAAACCATGCACCAGAATCCACTTCTTTCAACTCAGTAATACATTTTGGATGTGTACCTAGAGTTTAAAGCAGAAAAAACGGAACTTTTAGAATTTTCATTTTTTGACCAAAACGACAGCCCCGGGGGTTATAAACATGTTGATATGGTTGTGATTTTTTTTCTGACTTTGGTTTCAAAACCATGCACCAGAATCCACTTCTTTCAACTCAGTAATACATTTTGGATGTGTACCTAGAGTTTAAAGCAGAAAAAACGGAACTTTTAGAATTTTCATTTTTTGACCAAAACGACAGCCCCGGGGGTTATTAACATGTTGATATGGTTGTGATTTTTTTTCTGACTGCGGTTTCAAAACCATGCACCAGAATCCACTTCTTTCAACTCAGTAATACCTTTTGGTTGTGTACCTAGAGTTTAAAGCAGAAAAAACTGAACTTTTAGAATTTTCATTTTTTGACCAAAACGACAGCCCCGGGGGTTATTAACATGTTGATATGGTTGTGATTTTTTTTCTGACTGCGGTTTCAAAACCATGCACCAGAATCCACTTCTTTCAACTCAGTAATACATTTTGGATGTGTACCTAGAGTTTAAAGCAGAAAAAACTGAACTTTTAGAATTTTTATTTTTTGACCAAAACGACATCCCCGGGGGTTATAAACATGTTGATATGGTTGTGATTTTGTTCTGACTGCGGTTTCAAAACCATGCACCAGAATCCACTTCTTTCAACTCAGTAATACATTTTGGATGTGTACCTAGAGTTTAAAGCAGAAAAAACGGAACTTTTAGAATTTTCATTTTTTGACCAAAACGACCGCCCCGGGGGTTATAAACATGTTGATATGGATGTGATTTTTTTTCTGACTGCGGTTTCAAAATCATGCACCAGAATCCACTTCTTTCAACTCAGTAATACATTTTGGATGTGTACCTAGAGTTTAAAGCAGAAAAAACAGAACTTTTAGAATTTTCATTTTTTGACCAAAACGACAGCCCCGGGGGTTATAAACATGTTGATATGGTTGTGATTTTTTTTCTGACTGCGGTTTCAAAACCATGCACCAGAATCCACTTCTTTCAACTCAGTAATACCTTTTGGTTGTGTACCTAGAGTTTAAAGCAGAAAAAACTGAACTTTTAGAATTTTCATTTTTTGACCAAAACGACAGCCCCGGGGGTTATTAACATGTTGATATGGTTGTGATTTTTTTTCTGACTGCGGTTTCAAAACCATGCACCAGAATCCACTTCTTTCAACTCAGTAATACATTTTGGATGTGTACCTAGAGTTTAAAGCAGAAAAAACTGAACTTTTAGAATTTTTATTTTTTGACCAAAACGACATCCCCGGGGGTTATAAACATGTTGATATGGTTGTGATTTTGTTCTGACTGCGGTTTCAAAACCATGCACCAGAATCCACTTCTTTCAACTCAGTAATACATTTTGGATGTGTACCTAGAGTTTAAAGCAGAAAAAACGGAACTTTTAGAATTTTCATTTTTTGACCAAAACGACCGCCCCGGGGGTTATAAACATGTTGATATGGATGTGATTTTTTTTCTGACTGCGGTTTCAAAATCATGCACCAGAATCCACTTCTTTCAACTCAGTAATACATTTTGGATGTGTACCTAGAGTTTAAAGCAGAAAAAACAGAACTTTTAGAATTTTCATTTTTTGACCAAAACGACAGCCCCGGGGGTTATAAACATGTTGATATGGTTGTGATTTTTTTTCTGACTGCGGTTTCAAAACCATGCACCAGAATCCCCTTCTTTCAACTCAGTAATACATTTTGGATGTGTACCTAGAGTTTAAAGCAGAAAAAACTGAACTTTTAGAATTTTCATGTTTTGACCAAAACGACAGCCCCGGGGGTTATAAACATGTTGATATGGATGTGATTTTTTTCTGACTGCGGTTTCAAAACCATGCACCAGAATCCACTTCTTTCAACTCAGTAATACATTTTGAAAGTGTACCTAGAGTTTAAAGCAGAAAAAACGGAAACTTTTAGAATTTTCATTTTTTGACCAAAACGACAGCACCGGGGGTTATAAACATGTTGATATGGTTGTGATTTTTTTTCTGACTGCGGTTTCAAAACCATGCACCAGAATCCACTTCTTTCAACTCAGTAATACATTTTGGATGTGTACATAGAGTTTAAAGCAGAAAAAATGGAATTTTTAGAATTTTAATTTTTTGACCAAAACGACAGCCCCGGGGGTTATAAACATGTTGATATGGATGTGATTTTTTTTCTGACTGCGGTTTCAAAACCATGCACCAGAATCCACTTCTTTCAACTCAGTAATACATTTTGGATGTGTACCTAGAGTTTAAAGCAGAAAAAACGGAACTTTTCGAATTTTCATTTTTTTACCAAAACGACAGCCCCGGGGGTTATAAACATGTTGATATGGTTGTGATTTTTTTTCTGACTGCGGTTTCAAAACCATGCACCAGAATCCACTTCTTTCAACTCAGTAATACATTTTGGATGTGTACCTAGAGTTTAAAGCAGAAAAAACGGAACTTTTAGAATTTTCATTTTTTGACCAAAACGACAGCCCCGGGGGTTATAAACATGTTGATATGGTTGTGATTTTTTTTCTGACTTTGGTTTCAAAACCATGCACCAGAATCCACTTCTTTCAACTCAGTAATACATTTTGGATGTGTACCTAGAGTTTAAAGCAGAAAAAACGGAACTTTTAGAATTTTCATTTTTTGACCAAAACGAAAGCCCCAGGGGTTATTAACATGTTGATATGGTTGTGATTTTTTTTCTGACTGCGGTTTCAAAACCATGCACCAGAATCCACTTCTTTCAACTCAGTAATACCTTTTGGTTGTGTACCTAGAGTTTAAAGCAGAAAAAACTGAACTTTTAGAATTTTTATTTTTTGACCAAAACGACAGCCCCGGGGGTTATAAACATGTTGATATGGTTGTGATTTTGTTCTGACTGCGGTTTCAAAACCATGCACCAGAATCCACTTCTTTCAACTCAGTAATACATTTTGGATGTGTACCTAGAGTTTAAAGCAGAAAAAACGGAACTTTTCGAATTTTCATTTTTTTACCAAAACGACAGCCCCGGGGGTTATAAACATGTTGATATGGTTGTGATTTTTTTTCTGACTGCGGTTTCAAAACCATGCACCAGAATCCACTTCTTTCAACTCAGTAATACATTTTGGATGTGTACCTAGAGTTTAAAGCAGAAAAAACGGAACTTTTAGAATTTTCATTTTTTGACCAAAACGACAGCCCCGGGGGTTATAAACATGTTGATATGGTTGTGATTTTTTTTCTGACTTTGGTTTCAAAACCATGCACCAGAATCCACTTCTTTCAACTCAGTAATACATTTTGGATGTGTACATAGAGTTTAAAGCAGAAAAAACGGAATTTTTAGAATTTTAATTTTTTGACCAAAACGACAGCCCCGGGGGTTATAAACATGTTGATATGGATGTGATTTTTTTTCTGACTGCGGTTTCAAAACCATGCACCAGAATCCACTTCTTTCAACTCAGTAATACATTTTGGATGTGTACCTAGAGTTTAAAGCAGAAAAAACGGAACTTTTCGAATTTTCATTTTTTTACCAAAACGACAGCCCCGGGGGTTATAAACATGTTGATATGGTTGTGATTTTTTTTCTGACTGCGGTTTCAAAACCATGCACCAGAATCCACTTCTTTCAACTCAGTAATACATTTTGGATGTGTACCTAGAGTTTAAAGCAGAAAAAACGGAACTTTTAGAATTTTCATTTTTTGACCAAAACGACAGCCCCGGGGGTTATAAACATGTTGATATGGTTGTGATTTTTTTTCTGACTTTGGTTTCAAAACCATGCACCAGAATCCACTTCTTTCAACTCAGTAATACATTTTGGATGTGTACCTAGAGTTTAAAGCAGAAAAAACGGAACTTTTAGAATTTTCATTTTTTGACCAAAACGAAAGCCCCAGGGGTTATTAACATGTTGATATGGTTGTGATTTTTTTTCTGACTGCGGTTTCAAAACCATGCACCAGAATCCACTTCTTTCAACTCAGTAATACCTTTTGGTTGTGTACCTAGAGTTTAAAGCAGAAAAAACTGAACTTTTAGAATTTTTATTTTTTGACCAAAACGACAGCCCCGGGGGTTATAAACATGTTGATATGGTTGTGATTTTGTTCTGACTGCGGTTTCAAAACCATGCACCAGAATCCACTTCTTTCAACTCAGTAATACATTTTGGATGTGTACCTAGAGTTTAAAGCAGAAAAAACGGAACTTTTCGAATTTTCATTTTTTTACCAAAACGACAGCCCCGGGGGTTATAAACATGTTGATATGGTTGTGATTTTTTTTCTGACTGCGGTTTCAAAACCATGCACCAGAATCCACTTCTTTCAACTCAGTAATACATTTTGGATGTGTACCTAGAGTTTAAAGCAGAAAAAACGGAACTTTTAGAATTTTCATTTTTTGACCAAAACGACAGCCCCGGGGGTTATAAACATGTTGATATGGTTGTGATTTTTTTTCTGACTTTGGTTTCAAAACCATGCACCAGAATCCACTTCTTTCAACTCAGTAATACATTTTGGATGTGTACCTAGAGTTTAAAGCAGAAAAAACGGAACTTTTAGAATTTTCATTTTTTGACCAAAACGAAAGCCCCAGGGGTTATTAACATGTTGATATGGTTGTGATTTTTTTTCTGACTGCGGTTTCAAAACCATGCACCAGAATCCACTTCTTTCAACTCAGTAATACCTTTTGGTTGTGTACCTAGAGTTTAAAGCAGAAAAAACTGAACTTTTAGAATTTTTATTTTTTGACCAAAACGACAGCCCCGGGGGTTATAAACATGTTGATATGGTTGTGATTTTGTTCTGACTGCGGTTTCAAAACCATGCACCAGAATCCACTTCTTTCAACTCAGTAATACATTTTGGATGTGTACCTAGAGTTTAAAGCAGAAAAAACGGAACTTTTAGAATTTTCATTTTTTGACCAAAACGACCGCCCCGGGGGTTATAAACATGTTGATATGGTTGTGATTTTTTTTCTGACTTTGGTTTCAAAACCATGCACCAGAATCCACTTCTTTCAACTCAGTAATACATTTTGGATGTGTACCTAGAGTTTAAAGCAGAAAAAACGGAACTTTTAGAATTTTCATTTTTTGACCAAAACGAAAGCCCCAGGGGTTATTAACATGTTGATATGGTTGTGATTTTTTTTCTGACTGCGGTTTCAAAACCATGCACCAGAATCCACTTCTTTCAACTCAGTAATACCTTTTGGTTGTGTACCTAGAGTTTAAAGCAGAAAAAACTGAACTTTTAGAATTTTTATTTTTTGACCAAAACGACAGCCCCGGGGGTTATAAACATGTTGATATGGTTGTGATTTTGTTCTGACTGCGGTTTCAAAACCATGCACCAGAATCCACTTCTTTCAACTCAGTAATACATTTTGGATGTGTACCTAGAGTTTAAAGCAGAAAAAACGGAACTTTTAGAATTTTCATTTTTTGACCAAAACGACCGCCCCGGGGGTTATAAACATGTTGATATGGATGTGATTTTTTTTCTGACTGCGGTTTCAAAATCATGCACCAGAATCCACTTCTTTCAACTCAGTAATACATTTTGGATGTGTACCTAGAGTTTAAAGCAGAAAAAACAGAACTTTTAGAATTTTCATTTTTTGACCAAAACGACAGCCCCGGGGGTTATAAACATGTTGATATGGTTGTGATTTTTTTTCTGACTGCGGTTTCAAAACCATGCACCAGAATCCCCTTCTTTCAACTCAGTAATACATTTTGGATGTGTACCTAGAGTTTAAAGCAGAAAAAACTGAACTTTTAGAATTTTCATGTTTTGACCAAAACGACAGCCCCGGGGGTTATAAACATGTTGATATGGATGTGATTTTTTTCTGACTGCGGTTTCAAAACCATGCACCAGAATCCACTTCTTTCAACTCAGTAATACATTTTGGATGTGTACCTAGAGTTTAAAGCAGAAAAAACGGAACTTTTAGAATTTTCATTTTTTGACCAAAACGACAGCCCCGGGGGTTATTAACATGTTGATATGGTTGTGATTTTTTTTCTGACTGCGGTTTCAAAACCATGCACCAGAATCCACTTCTTTCAACTCAGTAATACCTTTTGGTTGTGTACCTAGAGTTTAAAGCAGAAAAAACTGAACTTTTAGAATTTTCATTTTTTGACCAAAACGACAGCCCCGGGGGTTATAAACATGTTGATATGGATGTGATTTTTTTTCTGACTGCGGTTTCAAAACCATGCACCAGAATCCACTTCTTTCAACTCAGTAATACATTTTGGATGTGTACCTAGAGTTTAAAGCAGAAAAAACGGAACTTTTAGAATTTTCATTTTTTTGACCAAAACGACAGCCCCGGGGGTTATAAACATGTTGATATGGTTGTGATTTTTTTCTGACTGCGGTTTCAAAACCATGCACCAGAATCCACTTCTTTCAACTCAGTAATACATTTTGGATGTGTACCTAGAGTTTAAAGCAGAAAAAAACGGAACTTTTCGAATTTTCATTTTTTGACCAAAACGACAGCCCCGGGGGTTATAAACATGTTGATATGGTTGTGATTTTTTTTCTGACTGCGGTTTCAAAACCATGCACCAGAATCCACTTCTTTCAACTCAGTAATACATTTTGGATGTGTACCTAGAGTTTAAAGCAGAAAAAACGGAACTTTTAGAATTT